>NC_067224.1:15540000-15800000 GCF_019924925.1 Ctenopharyngodon idella | reverse complement strand
TTTGTAACACTATAAATGTCTTTACTGTCACCTTTGATCAAGTTAATGGTTCTCAAAAAGTATTGTTTTCTATCTTTCTTTTTAAAAAAAAAAAAAAAAAAAAAAAAATCTTGACCCCAAACTTTTGAACAGTAGTGTATAAAATGTAACTATATTGTAACTCCCCAGTTCATAACACAATGTTTCTGGAAAATGGTATAATGCAAAACATTACTGCTTGGTTTGTAGCTTTCAACACATTGTTTTGAAACATTACTACACTTTCAAGACAGAAAAAAAAAAAAAAAAAGCCAGCTAGTGACATCATTTCGGTGAGAAATTATTAGAATTTAAAACAACAATGCATAATAAACCACAGAAAGGTTAAAACAGTAAAATATGTAAGGAAAAATTGAATCCAGGCTGTTGAATTATTAGAAAATAATGCACACCCGAGGTGGTAATGCGGCCACAACCTCGGGTGTGCGTTATTTTCTAATAATTCAATGGCCCAAAGTCAATTATTCAGCTTATACTACAGTTACCCACCTCAAGACACTGTTCAGATGTTGTATTTTGAAATATTTGTCAGATTTTTGTCCTTAAAACACTCTTGTGTGTGGGAATCATATCTTATGCCTCTCATCCCAAGCCTCCAAAACGTCATTTCAGAACTAGTAATGGAGACTTGAGCCATTGATAGCAGTTGATTTGACTGCTAAATTATGATTTTTTTCGTTTTTATCATATTGTTTACTATATGTATTTGCTTGGTCAGTGTCATTGTGGGTTTTGGTTCTTTTGCTGTTGTAGGCCGTAAGGACCTTTTGAAATAACTGAAATCATTTGGCGAAGTTATATGGAACTGTAATGCGGTCAAGGCCTGCCTGGAACGTAATAATTGCACACCTTAGAACATTCGTCAACCAATCAGATTCGAGCATTCAACAGCCCTGTAGTATAAATCTATATAACACTCGGCCACAAGGGCCCACACCTGCCCCCTCGTTCAGTGGGCCATCTTTATTGTTTAGTCTTGCAGTATGTTTTAATAGTAAAATGAAATTTGATTCATCATGATATAACCCTTTTAAAACTATTCTGTAGACTTCCACATATTTTCACACACCAACATATAAAATGTGTGCAGATTCTGTGTGGGAATGCAAGACTTAGGTAGCGGTCGACAGAAATGGGTTTCTGAGAGGCTGATGCCATTATATGCATAATTTCACTGTTATTTCACCATCACATACAAACTTCTTCTAAGCCAGAAAAACACTAAACCACATGTCGCACTGCTGGAGTCCCCCATATAAGATACATAAACACAGCCATGTCTCATGTGCCAATGATATGGGTCTCAGACAGGACAATGGGTGACCACACATGGTCAACTCCAGGCTCCGACTCCAGGAGGGGGTTTGTTTACAAGCTGCTGATGTGGCGGCAGTGATCTGGAGGATCAGAAAGGAAGGAAGAGCCTTAGCAGGGGGATCTGCAGGGGAGCGGTGGGGAGACAGAACACATGAGAGAAGGGGGGTCACGCTAATCCCCCCACAGACACCGTCCTCTGCCAGCTCACGCACAACACCACAGCTGAGAAAAGAGGGAGCGTGGGAGGAATGGACGGAAAGAGACATGAGAAAGGCAGAGACGCCATGGTGGCCTTGACCAGAGCGTGTCGTCTGGGTGGGCAAGCGATAAGGTGGACACACACAGCTGAGGGACTTAATGAAGTGCACTGTTGTCTTAGAAAGTTGATCTGTTTGTAAACTCCCATGCGGCAGGAATCCTCTTCAAACAACGAGGAGGGGGTCCGCGGGCCCCCAGATGAGCAGAATAAGTCAAGGGAAGCGATAAAGCGAGAGAAAAGAGGGAAAAAAATCCACAGACCTCCCACAACGGAGGTATTACGACTCAATCTCCCCCGTCCGGCTGACCTTAGCACTCGGGTGATAAGACATTTGTGTTCCATGTTGGAAAAAAAAGAGGAACGTCATATGAAACTCTGACCTCTTGCATGACAGGAATCTCAGAGGGAATTGAAAATTGAGGACAGGTGCTTATCAGTTGGTCCTGCTCTGACCCGGACTAATGAGCCAACTGGACTCCGGACAGTGAAGGGTAATCAATACTGCAAGATGTGTTTGTCTTAGCCACTGCACGCTGACTTCAGATCAGTCGAACGACAGGGTCTTTTAGAGCTGCTTGGGCAGGACAGAATGAATGAATGACTTCAAAGATGTTTGGATAATGACAGTGATGGAGTGACAGCAGGGAATTACCAATAGATTAAAAGGCAAGAATAAAGAATACATGAAGACAAGACAAATCCCCAAAACAGAAACACAAACACAAGGTCGAGAAAAGAGGGAGATGTGAATGCTGATTCATGACAAGAGAGAGGGTTGAGAAATAAAACAGCTCAGTTGGACTCCCCTTTTCTTGTTATCTTGTTCCTCTTTTAAATATTTAACTTTTTGCTGTTGTCAGAGAAAGAAAGTGGGCACACTTCATGTGATGGTCCCATAAGGCTCCTATGTGATTCTTTTCTCTGTTGTCAAGCATTGAAATTCAACTTTCATTCATTCATGTCTCTATATTCGGACATGTAACACCCTTATTTTACCATTCACTCAATTTACAAATGCTAAAGTGGAGTCAGACAAGAAAAAAAAAAAAAACATTACATTAATAAAAGCTGGGTTTTTATATTGACTGTAACTTTAGAATGTAACATTTCCAAGTGTACAGTAACAGGCTACTATATAGGGAAAACATGGGGGGACGGGAGATTCAGACTTGATTTCATCAATCGTGATTTGATTGGATAATGAAAATGAACAACTAGGTATTACAATTTTTTTACTTTAAAATAAAATTATTTTAGAATACCAATGAGACCAGTGTCATATATTAAGAATGTGAAACAGCGACATTTTAATATTATTTATTTATTTATTTATTTTTGGGCTTCTTTTGAATCTGTTTAAATTTTAATAATTTTAAAAGTGTTTTTTATTAGCTTTTATATATAGTTTTTATATATTAATATTTAGCTTGAATTATTTTTTTTTTTTTAGTTTAGTTTTAGTCATTTTAACTTTTTTTTTTTTTTTACTTCAATTTGTCAAGGCTCAATTTCAAATGTTTAGTTTTTCATTGAATAAAGATGAACTATATATGAACTACACAAACCTGTGAGGAAGCAACGGTTCTTTCTAGTAAATCAACAGCAGCCATTTTATGGGAAGCTGTTCTTAACATAAAAACAATACAAGCATGACTGATGCTGTTGCGTGGACTCTTTAGTCACTCTAAAACTGCTATGATCTTGTGCCATGTGTGTGTGTGTGTGCGTATGTTTGTATTTCCTCACATAATGAAACAACTAACATTTACAGTAACATTTCACTTTTAACCCAAGTGTTGCAGTACAAGTTATGAAATTTGGTTAAGAGGTCTGTTCAAATCCAGAGATAGTCCAGGCTGCATCACTTCCCAATCCAGTTCGAATTCTCCTATGTCACTGTCCAATTTCCAATCAATTAAAAGCAAAAGATAAGCAAAATACTCCTCCTGAGTCAATGTTTCTCTCACACACTCACAGTATAAAGCCAATCAGTCTAAAATGTGAAAAAAAGGGGAGTTATCTATGAAATCAAGCCATCTGGGCAGCTCTTCTTCATTACAATACTGTATGTCTGTCATTCCACAGATGCAGAGAAAGATCCTCATTTATTAACAGCTTAATGCTCTCCCATCTGGAGTCGAGCCCACACTGTGTCACCTAGCGCTGAGAACAGTCACTTACAGCCCTCCACACGCACTCTCTCCGTGTGTGCGTGTGTGTGTGTGTAAGGTAACGTTCATGACCCTCCGCCCACTGCAAACATACCAACATGGACCCACACAGTACCTGCCACCCACACACAAACTCACACGCCGTCAGACACAAAGTATGAATGCATAAACAGCGTTGTACTGGCAGGGAGGTCAACAAAATGGCCAGGTAAACACACAAAACAAAACACTCGCATATATTGAGGGAGAGCCACAAACTTGCAAAAAGCAACAGACACCTGATATTATGGTAGGAAAGACACAATATGAAATGCTTGCATATAATCTCAGAAAAAAAAAAAAAAATGAAAAACTTAATTACACGCAAGCAGAACATCTAAAGACCAGCAATCCCCCTTCCCCCGAACCCCCATGCCGTGCCCCATCCCTCCCCAGCTAACACGGTGATACACACACACCCCTCTAAGGCAAACCACTTGCCAGTGTTCAGTGATGCAAACCAGCCAATGATCTCACACTTTTGCATGCGTGTGTGTCTGCATACCCCCTAATGATGATCCCACCGTGATATGAAGAGAGACAAGGAGAAAAATGAAGAAATTGCCTATAGAAATACATAATGGAGTGATCGTGAATGACCCTGAGTTTCAGTTTGCCTCCGGCTCCTGTGTGCAGATTGCATTCAAAGATGCTGTAGATTTGCAGTCGCGCATTTGAAAGCGAACTGCAACACGCAGGTGTACAAGTCAATGTTCAGCTAGTGTTCAGAACAAACACTCTTAAAAACAATGCTTTTTTTTTTTTTGCATTTATTTATTTATTTATAATTCTAATTTATTTAATTTACTTGATTTTACTTTAATTTACATGATTTTGGTGCTGTTTGTTTAGAACTACATCATTTGTCCATCATCTTATTGGGTACGGAAACACCCAATTTAAATAAATTAATTAAAAAAATGAGAAAGGAAAAAAATAAATAAATAAATAAATAAATAATTGACTATTTTATTTAAAGTGTCCCATGATTTTTTTTTTTTTTTTTTTTTTTTGGTTCTGCAAAGATAACAACATGATCTGAAATAACAACATGAGGTTGAGTAAATGAAGACAGAATTTTAATTTGTGGGCAAACTATCCCTAGTAAAATGACTACGCCTAATTATAATTCAGGATGTTTCCTATGAAGTGAAAATTCTTGATGAGAAATGTAAGGGGGGAAAAAATCCGTTATTGGACTGAATAAACTTATTCATTATTATTCCACACTTCAACTATCAAGGTTGCTGGGAAATATGAAATGTTACTCCTCGTACTTCAACTTTTTTTGAAAGGTAACTTCTTCAATACATAACTTTGTGGGGAAAATCCTTGATCCTTTCCTTGGGAAGGCGGGTTTCTTTTTGCTAGAACTTCCTCACATTCTTTGAAGAAATCTGGCTTCTGTTTCATATTCTTCAACAAGACCAATGTAATAGTACTTTTTAGATTTGGACATAAAACACAGTATTTAACTATTAGTTAGTCACTATAATTTAATTTAATATAATTTGTTTACTACTTTTGCACTACTGTTATTTTGCAATGCATTGGCAATAGTCATGTCAATAAAAGACAATACACTAAAATTGAAATTGACAAAAAGATAAAGAGGCAGAGAACACACACAGAGAACACAACTACAGTACTTATGCTTCATCAATCCTAAATTCACCATCAAGCCTTATCGGCAGTGATGCCTCTGAACTGAGTCTCTCTCTCTCTCTCTCTCAGTGAACCTGTCAGGGTAAACCTGTGGTCCAGCAGCTCATTCAGGCCCGGCTGAAGTGCAAATTGGACATCTGGTGCTGCCTCCAGTCTCACAAAGACTCTCGCCCACTTCTGTACCCCACATTCACACTCTCAAATCTGAGAACGCTGGAACACAGGGACACACACAACCAACAGTGGCATTCACAGACACAAGGCATAGACAGTAAGAGGAAGAAACCAAGTTTTCAGCTGAATCTGGCCTCCGTATGCATTATGGTTAGAACCACATTAAATTCACACACTTTTATCACATTCTGTGTTGATTGCAGGGAATAAAGATTTCTGCGGATGGATTCAGATATGGTGACGCATGCTCAACAGAGCTAAGTATTCTCCCTTGTAGCTGAATGCAGTCAAAATACACTTTTTAGCATTTTTTTTTTTTTTCTGCATTTAAAAAAAATTAAGTAAATAAACATCCAAGGAGAGAAACAGGTCTGATTTTGTTCTAATTATCATAATTATATACAACATCATGCTTATTATTATTACAACATCAATTGTTATTACATCATGTTGATTAACATTTTCCACCATTTAACCATGGTATTTAAATGATGGTACTTCAAACAATACCATACAAATTACAATATAGAAATGTATTATTAGAGGTAAATGTTCAAAAAACCAATATGGAATTCTTTAATATGGAATTTTGTGGGTAAAATTCTTGATCATTTTGTTTGAAAGGTGAGTTTGTCTTTGCCAGAGCTTCCTTGCATGAAAGCCTCCGATTCATATTGGTCAACAAAACCAGTGCATTTGGACCATTAGTTGAGCTGAGTCACTGTGAATAAAATAAATTAATTATTAAAATAAAATGGCATTGCTAAAGTAAATGGTCGAGAAAACATGATATTAGTATGGAAGCATATACAAAGGCCCGGTTTCACAGACAGGGCTTAGATTAAGCCACGATTAGGCTTTTAGTTCAATCTGGGCATTTAAGTGGCTTTTATAAACTGCCTTAGAAAAAAAAAGAAAAAAAACACTGGTGTGCATCTTGAGACAAAACAATGGCATTGACATGTTTTAAGATATGTCAGTGCAAGTTGTTTTCAGTTAAAACAGCTTAAACATGCATTTTAGACTGGGACTAGACTTACAAGAAAGCATCTTACTGCCGATGTCTGTGTTGAACTTTAGAACAATGATAAACATCATTGGCACAGGTTGTACATCCAGTATATTTATGCAGGGTAGCTAGACATGACTTAAGGGATAAGGTATTACTATTTTCTTTCTAGACTGTTTAATGAATGTAGGATAACGCAAACAATACTTTAATATCAGGTGCCACAAATGCGATTTGATATTGCATGCATCTATATTGCACACATACATCAAAAGAATCTAACATTGCACAACCGAATCCTTTAACATTCAAAACAACATCACAAAACCCAACCTGCTTTCACTTCCATTCTATTTTGAATTCACTCAACAGAAGTTCATGAAATCTGGTCACCCGCTGTTCTGCTCCATAACTTTAGCTTTATGTTTTTAGCCACGTACACAGATTTGCAATGATAATAGGAGAGAAGTGTTTTTGTTTTGTTCTTAAAGGGACATTTCTCATAGGATCATACCTGGACCAGAAATAAAACACTCACATAATCCTAAAAGAGTCAATTTCTTTCCTTTGAACATCAAACGAATACGCACTACAAATAGAGCCAAAGAATACAGATGTAAATGAGCAAAGATAATTAAGTGCATGTATACACAAATTAACTTAAGACTCTGTGAACTGCATTTGAACTTTCGAAGCCATGTACACGCAGGTTACAGTAGAAAGAAAAACTTCCCAGAAATCCTGAAGGCACACACAAGTACACACAAATATTCTAATAAGCCAACAAGTGATACACATCAGAATACGAACAATCAACACTCTTAAACCCTGTAACATGCACACAGCCCTGGAGCGTGACAGTAGAACGAGGTTGGGGAAAGTAATGGTTGGTAAAGCATGAAGGTGTGAACAGTGAGAGTGCTGTAAATCAGAGCACAGCAGAGTTTGCTCTGACAAAACTCACAAAAAAAAAAAAAAAAAAAAAAACATGATGAAAGATGCTCTATATTGTATCAGAGAGACCCTAGTCACACCTATTCACCAGGTCCAAAATGTCTGAAATCACATTCAAAAATCCATGTGAACATGATTGACGGCCTACACAAATATCAATACACCACTGCTCTAAAACAATGGTTTAAAACTTTGGTGGTGGTGTGTAACTTTGAAAAAATACCTGTATGATATGTCTGTCAAAACTTCATATACATGCAAAAGTCTTGTGCATGTATATGAATTTACCCTTTTTTTTTCTTTTTTCTTTTTTTTTCGAATGTAATGTTTTTATTATTTAAAGCTGCAAACTGCAAATAACCAGCAAACAAACAAAAAAATGTCAAGATATATAATCTGGAAATTCATTCACTCATTCATTCACAAACTCGCTAATTAACTAAATGCCACATATTTGATCTAAAATACACTAAAAACAGAAATATTGTGAAATATTATTACAATTTAAAGTAATTGTTTTCTATTTTAAAATATTTTAAAATGTAATTTATGCCTGTGAAGCAAACCAGAAATCATTCTAATATGCTGATTTGGTGCAATTTTTTTTAGTATTATTATTAAATATATAATCATATATATATATATATATATATATATAATTATATATTTAATAATATATATATATATAAATTTGGTAACACTTTAGTATAGGGAACACATATAAACTTAACGCCTTTTCCCTCAATAAACTCCTAATTTACTGTTTATTAATAGTTCGTAAGGTAGTTGTCAAGTTAGGTATTGGGTAGGATTAAGAATATAGAATAAGGTCATGTAGAATAAGGTATTAATATGTGCTTAATACGTACTAATAAATAGCCAATATACTAGTTAAAAGACCCTAAAATAAAGTGTTACCATAAATTTTTATTATTCTTTTATGAATAGAAAGTGCCAAAGAACATAATTTGAAACAGAAATCTTGTGTTACCATATAACGTGTTTTTACTGTCACTTTTGATCAATTTATTGCACCCTTGGTGAACTAAAATATTAATTTATTTCAGATTTAAAAAAAAAAAACACTTACTGACCCCAAACGTTTGACCAGTAGTGTAAATAAATGCATACTTTTAAGTAACAGTCAAATTAATATTCAGTTAGATCATATTTAATCAAAGATGTTCTATACTATTGAATTAATGAACAAATAATTCCCACTATGATCTATGAAGATAACAAAATATCACATTCTTATTTAAAATGTTATCAAATATAAACATTACCTCTCCCAGTGCTTCATATCTTTTCTGGTTCCATCTATGCAGGTCCTCCTTGTAGTTGAAGACAAACGGCTCTCCTGTGTTTATGTGTCTTAACTGACCATCTACAGAAAATAAAAATACATAATTTTAACATTTTTGACAAAATCATAAAAAGTGACATCTTTAAAAGGCTGAGAATATCCAAATTTGGCTTGTTTACGCAGTGTCTTCCATAAACAAACAGGTTATAACTCATTAAGAAAGTTGCCCCACCCATATTCTGCTCTCTATTCCCAATAAAGTCACACTGCCCACTTTGATGTCCTGTTTGTGCCTGAGACTGGATGCATTTGTCTTTATTACCTTTTATCTCCCTATAACATTTCTCCCACAGTTCCACTTTAACTACAGATGAAGGGAATATTAAGGGCAATATTAGTGCAGAGTATCTTGAAGTGGAGCGTGAGGGAAGGCATGAAGCCAAAGCTTTTGTGAGCCAACAAGAAAAGAATGTTTTCTAACATAAAAGTAAGACGTCTCTGATTGGCCATCACACACTTGAAAGCCTTGTTGTTTTCTCAGCAAGGGCACAACATTGGCAGGCTTGAACTTATGTGAATCACTCTTTACTTTTACATTCAGCAACCATTTGCACCTGCAGTTTGAGGGGCCTCAAACACCTCAGCCAACCCAATTCTAATTTAGTAGTCTGGATCCAATGAAACACTTTTGAATAGACTGAAAGCTTTAGTACTAAGGGCTGTCCATAAACAGCCTGCAGAAGTCTTTCTACCTATCAGGAGCAGCACACCGTCTGTGACCTTCAGTTCAGAACCTCAGGCCTGCTTGATGTGCATCATTCCCCTTCATGCAATTAAATGCGTTTGGCTGGCATCCCCCCATCTGGCAGGTACAAGGCCTGCGAACGGCTAACGCCTCTCCTGTCCCCCTTACTTCGGCCTTCTGGGACGTCTGGCAGGCCTTCCTCAGACAGCTGGTGCAGCAATAGCGGTCTCTCCGCCACTGTACCTCAAGCCACCAGAGATCCGAGAGTGTGCGTGAGTGTAACTGGACCACTGCAACTGTTCCCTCCTATGAGCATCCTTTGAGGGGCTCATTTGAGAGCGGGCCAGCCGACTTCATTCAAAGTGACCCACTTGAATGCCACTGTTCTGCCAAGGCTGGACAATAAGGCCTGGCCTTTGCCAAGTACTGATGCTGCTAAACAGCTGCTGAGGTGGATGAGGTAAACAACAACAACAACAACATACTGGGTTAACACTAATGGTGTTTCAGAGGAAGAGGCTGAATGAGTGGCGTATTTGCCATCCACTTTTGGACAAAAGCATTTTATATATATATATATATATATATATATATATATATATATATATATATATATATATATATACACACACATATATACATACATACATACATATACAAACCCGATTCCAAAAAAGTTGGGACATTGTACAAATTGTGAATAAAAAAGGAATGCAATGATGTGGAAGTTTCAAATTTCAATATTTTATTCAGAATACAACATAGATGACATATCAAATGTTTAAACTGAGAAAATGTATCATTTTAAGGGAAAAATAAGTTGATTTTAAATTTCATGGCATCAACACATCTCAAAAAAGTTGGGACAAGGCCATGTTTACCAATGTGTGGCATCCCCTCTTCTTTTTATAACAGTCTGCAAACATCTGGGGACTGGGGAGACAAGTTGCTCAAGTTTAGGAATAGGAATGTTGTCCCATTCTTGTCTAATGCAGGCTTCTAGTTGCTCAACTGTCTTAGGTCTTCTTTGTCGCATCTTCCTCTTTATGATGCGCCAAATGTTTTCTATGGGTGAAAGATCTGGACTGCAGGCTGGCCATTTCAGTACCCGGATGTAATTGATGCAGTATGTGGTCTGGCATTGTCATGTTGGAAAATGCAAGGTCTTCCCTGAAAGAGACGACGTCTGGATGGGAGCATATTTTGTTCTAGAACTTGGATATACCTTTCAGCATTGATGGTGCCTTTCCAGATGTGTAAGCTGCCCATGCCACACGCACTCATGCAATCCCATACTATCAGAGATGCAGGCTTCTGAACTGAGCGCTGATAACAACTTGGGTTGTTCTTGTCCTCTTTAGTCCGGATGACATGGCGTCCCAGTTTTCCAAAAAGAACTTCAAATTTTGATTCTGACCACAGAACAGTTTTCCACTTTGCCACAGTCCATTTTAAATGAGCCTTGGCCCAGAGAAAATGCCTGCGCTTCTGGATCATGTTTAGATATGGCTTCTTATTTGACCTAAAGAGTTTTAGCCAGCAACGGTGAATGGCACAGTGGATTGTGTTCACCGACAATGTTTTCTGGAAGTATTCCTGAGCCCATGTTGTGATTTCCATTACAGTAGCATTCCTGTATGTGATGCAGTGCCGTCTAAGGGCCCGAAGATCACGGGCATCCAGTATGGTTTTCCAGCCTTGACCCTTACGCACAGAGATTGTTCCAGATTCTCTGAATCTTTGGATGATATTATGCACTGTAGATGATGATAACTTCAAACTCTTTGCAATTTTTCTCTGAGAAACTCCTTTCTGATATTGCTCCACTATTTTTCACCGCAGCATTGGGGGAATTGGTGATCCTCTGCCCATCTTGATTTCTGAGAGACACTGCCACTCTGAGAGGCTCTTTTTATACCCAATCATGTTGCCAATTGACCTAATAAGTTGCAAATTGGTCCTCCAGCTGTTCCTTATATGTACATTTAATTTTTCCAGCCTCTTATTGCTACCTGTCCCAACTTTTTTGGAATGTGTAGCTCTCATTAAATCCAAAATGAGCCAATATTTGGCATGACATTTCAAAATGTCTCACTTTCAACATTTGATATGTTATCTATATTCTATTGTGAATAAAATATAAGTTTATGAGATTTGTAAATTATTGCATTCCTCACAATTTCTACAGTGTCCCAACTTTTTTGGAATCGGGTTTGTATATATATATATATATATATAGAGAGAGAGAGAGAGAGAGAGAGATAATGTATACTAGATTATATTATAGTGCTGTCTGCACTCATCCAGCTCAGCTATTCAACCCTGAAAGAACTCTCTTATAAGTTCACCAAGGCTGCATTTATTATTATTATTTTTAATCAAACATACAGTAAAACAGTCTTTGATGAATAGAAAATTCATCAGCATTTATTTGACATAAATCTTTTGTAACAGTATAATTGTCTTTAACCACACTTCTGATCATTTTAATAATTTCTTTAAAAAATAAAAATAAATAAATCTTACTGACCCCAAATGTTTGAACTGTAGTGTATGTTATATGTTATACAGTCATGTGAAAAATGTGGTTTTACGTAGCAGGACATAATAAAAAAAATAAAAAAATAAATTAGATAAATACAACCTCAGATGAACAACAACACACGACATATTACACAGTGTCATGGTTTATTTAACAAAAACTAGACCAAAATGGAGAAGCCATGTGTGACAAATAAAGTACAACCTTTATTGCTTCCATAGGAATTAAGAGGGCAAGTAGCAGTCAGGCACTGCTAACCAAATGCCTTTGATTAACTGATCATCAGTAAGTGTGATCACCTCTTTAAAAGCATAAGTTTTGGCAGTTTGCTGGTTTGGAGCATTCAGGTGTTTGTTAACTGCTAAGGTGGAAATACATCAGCAATGATCTTAGAGAAGCAATTGTTGCTGTCCATCAATCTAGGAAGGGTTACAAGGCCATTTCCAAACAATTTGTAGCCCATCATTCTACAGTGAGGAAGATTATTAACAAGCTGAAACATTCAAGACAGTTACAAATCTTCCCAGTAGTGGACGTCCCAGCAAATTCACCCCAAGGTCAGACCATGCACTGCTCAGAGAAACCGCAAAAAACCTATGAGATACGTATGGGATAGGTATGAGGTCATACTCTACAGGCCTCAGATAGCATATTAAATGTTAAAGTTCAGGACAGTACAATTAGAAAAAGACGGGACAAGTATGGCTTGTTTAGAAGGTTACCAGGAGAAAGCCAAAAAGAATATGGCTTAGGTTTGCAAAGTTGTATCTTGTTTGCAGCCACAGGTCCTGGGCACCTTGCAGTCATTGAGTCGACTATGAACTCCTCTGCATACCGAAGTATTCCAGAGTCAAATGTGAGGCCATCTGTCTGACAGCTAAAGCTTGGCCGAAATTGGGTCGTGTAACAGGACAATGATCCTAAGCACACCAGCAAATCTACAATAGAATGGCTGAAAAAGAAAAGAATCAAGGTGCTGTAATGGCCCAGTCAAAGTCCAGACATCAACCCAATTGAAATGCTTTGGTGGGACCTTAAGAGAGCTGTTCATAAACAGATGCCCACAAACCTCAATGAACAGAAGAGTTTGCCAAAATTCCTCCACAATGATGTGAGAGACTAATAAAATCATATAGAAAATGATTACTTGCTGCTAAAGGTGGTTCTACAAGTAATTAAATCATAGGGTGTACTTAGTTTATCACACATGGCGTCTCCCTTTTGGCATTCTTTTCTATTTACCTAATTTTATGACCTGCTGAAGACCAGATGCTTTTTTATGTCCTGATACACTATATTGCCAAAAGTTTTGGGATGCTTGCCTTTACGTGCACATGAACTTTAATGACATCCCATTCTTAATCCATAGGGTTTAATATGGAGTTGGCCCACCCTTTGCAGCTATAACAGCTTCAACTCTTCTGGGAAGACTCTTCAACTCTTCTGGAACTCTTCTTTCCACAAGGTTTAGGAGTGTGTTTATGGGAATTTTTGACCATTCTTCTAGAAGCGCATTTGTGAGGTCAGGTAGTGATGTTGGCGAGAAGGCCCGGCTCGCAGTCTCCACTCTAATTCATCCCAAAGGTGTTCTATCGGGTTGAGGTCAGGATTCTGTGCAGGCCAGTCAAGTTCCTCCACACCAAACTCACTCATCCATGTCTTTATGGACCTTTGTGCACTAGTGCGCAGTCATGTTGGAACAGGAAGAAGCCATCCCCAAACTGTTCCCACAAAGTTGGGAGCATGAAATTGTCCAAAATGTCTTGGTATGCTGAAGCATTAAGAGTTCCTTTCACTGGAACTAAGGGGCCAACCCCTGAAAAACAACCCCACACCATAATCCCCCCTCTACCAAACTTTACACTTGGCACGATGCAGTCAGGCAAGTACCGTCCTCCTGGCAACCACCAAACCCAGACTCATCCATCGGATTGCCAGACAGAGAAGTGCGATTCGTCACTCCAGAGAACACGTCTCCACTGCTCTAGAGTCCAGTGGCGGTGTGCTTTACACCATTGTATCCGACGTTCTGCATTGCACTTGCTCGGCCATGGAAACGCATTCCATGAAGCTCTCTACGCACTGTTCTTGAGCTAATCTGAAGGCCACACAAAGTTTGGAGGTCTGTAGCTATTGACTCTGCAGAAAGTTGGCGACATCTGCGCACTGTTGGCGACTTTTATGTGGCCTACTACTTCGTGGCTGAGTTGCTGTTGTTCTTAATTGCTTCCACTTTGTTATGATACCACTAACAGTTGACTGTGGAATATTTAGTAGTGAGGAAATTTCACAAATGGACTTATTGCACAGGTGGCAACCTATCACGGTACCATGCTTGAATTCACTGAGCTCCTGAGAGCGACCCATTCTTTCACAAATGTTTGTAGAAGCAGTCTGCATGCCTAGGTGCTTGACTTTATACACCTGTGGCCATGGAAGTGATTGGAACACCTAAATTCTATGATTTGGAGGGGTGTCCCAATACTTTTGGCAATATAGTGTATGTAAAACCATAGAATTCATAAGGATGTACTTTCTTTTTCACATGACTGTATAAACCAATGAGCCAAAACATTATGACCACCTGCCTAATATGCTGTTGGTCCTCTGCGTGCTGCCAAAAACAGCGTCGACCCACCAAGGCATGGACTCTACAAGACCCCTGAAGGTGTCCTTTGGTATCTGACACCAAGACATTAACAGCAGATTATTTTTAGTCCTGTAGGTTGCGAGGTGGAGCCGCCATGGATCAAATTTGTTGGTTCAGCACATCCCATAGATGCTCAATTGGACTGAACTCTTCAACAAGTTCCTTAAACCATTCCTGAACAATGTGTGCAGTGTGGGAGGGTGCATTATGCTGCTGAAAGAGTCCACTTCCACCAGGGAACACCATTGTCATGAAGGAGTGTACCTGGTCTGCAACAATGTTTAGGTAGGTGGCACATATCAAATTTCCATCCACGTGAATGGCCGGACCCAGGGTTTGCCCAGAGCATCACGCTCCCTCCACCGGCTTGTTGTCATCCCACAGTGCATCCCAGTGCTATCACTTCCCCAGGTAAACAGCACACACTTACATAGCCGTCCTCGTGATGTAAAAGAAAACGGACTCATCAAACCAGGCGACCTTCTTCCACTGTTCTAAGGTCCAGTTCTGACGCTCACATGCCCATTGTAGGAGCTTTCGACGGTGGACAGGGGTCATGATAGGCACTCTGATTGGTCTCCAGCTACGCAGCAGAGTGTGATGCAATATGTGCTGTGACATATTCCTCCGATAACCATCATTAAAATTTTGTGTGACTTGTTCCACAGTAGATCTTCTATTGGCTCGGACCAGACAGGATAGCCTTCGTTGCCCTTGTGCATCGATGTGCCCAACACCCTGTCGCCGGTTTTTGATTTGTCCCATTAGTAAAGTCTCACCACTGCTGACCAGGAGCAACCCACAAGCCTTGCCGTTTCAGAGATACTCTGACCCAGTCACCTTGCCATAACAATTTGGCACTTGACAAAGGCACTCAGATCTTTATTCCTGCATCCAACACATTGTTTACAAGAACCGATTGTTTGCTTACCATCTAATCTACCCAGGCCTTAATATGTGGCCTTGTTAGGAGATGATCAATGACATTTTCTTCACCTGTGACTGGTCAAATATTACTACCTCTACCACAAAACTTTTTTAAGGGATCAGGACACCAAAAATTCCTAGTAATACAATTCTAATCCACAAAACAATACAACACTGAAAAACATAGATTAGAAAGTGCCTGCTAGCATTTCTAAAAATGATTCTTTAGAAAGATAGGCCCATCTATTCTGCTGTTGACACAGAGGCATAATGAAGCCTAAAACCAGTGTTAAATCTAATTGTGACCTCTCTGATTGCCAATGCGTGAAGTTAAAATACTCAAAGCATACACACTTAACCCAAATAGCCTAGGGGCCTCATACTTTTGCAATTACCCCTAGCGCATGGCTCTGCAAAAAGAAAAACAGCTTTGAAGATAAAAGATTGCATAAGCACTTTCATTCCCCACATTCTCAAAGCTCCGGCACTTTTTGCACAGTTAGCAGGCGATAAATCCAACATGGCTAACTCAGAAAGTATTACACTATTCGCTTTCATCGTTAGCTGTTCAACAACACGTAGCGCTAAAAGGCCGTAGATCAACACTGAACTCTGAAAGCATGGCCGCTACTTTGAGATAGAATGGGGAAAAAAGAGCATTAGAAAAAGAATGAGAGATGCGGTGGAATGGGAGAGAGCTAGAACAAAAAAGTACCTTTAAAAATCAATTATGCATTCACAAAGGGGTGAAGAGAAACACTACTGCCAGAAGTGCCTAACAGAAGGAAGAGAGGATCTAATGAAACCAACATGCAGTGGAAGTTCAGCTCCATCGTCTTCATAACACAGGCTCTCTGAGGAATACCCCCCTTCAACTTATTCTCCCTGCTTTAACCTGGCATAATTAGCATGCTTTCTCGATTTTTAGCTTAATGAGGTATACATAACCTTGGATTTCCAATAATGAACGAGCTGAGGGCGGACTGGGATGAAGTCATCATGCCACATGATTTGGAAAGAAAAAGCATTCATCTCAAATGCATACACATTTCTTGTGGGGTTATCTCATTAGATCACAGATAAAAGAAGAAGAAGAAGAAGAAGAAGAAGAAGACAGAGAGAGAAAAACACAAAAAAATAAAAATAAAAAGCAATTTCCACAAACAGGGTACACTGTGGTGTCCCCTTTTTAAGGCAATAAATGTTTTTCTAAAACAAAATATCTATTACATATATTAGAAAAAAATAAAAGTAGGTGATTTTAAACACATCAAATAACATATTCTTCCCCTTAAAATCATGAATGTCTGGTCTTGACCTCTACTGTTTCAAAAAAAAAAAAAAAAAACAATGTCAGCTTTTTGATAAAATCATGACATTTGTGAAGCTTAACTACAACCCTGTTAACAAAACTATTGAAATTATTAATTAAAATTAACCTAATATTTGACTTTAATTTATTAAACATTTATCAATAACCAGAAACCAACTGTTTACAAATATTAAAAAAAAACTATTTTCACTCAAAAAATTGCTAGTTAATTTCACAAACAATTACAATGAAACAGCAAGTAACACAATAAATGAAGTGTGAAATTTAGAAGTAGAAAAACAAAGTATTTTCTTGTAGAACTTACTCCAATAATCTTTACAACTTTGAAAAATTTTATTTTTTTATTTTTGATGTTTCTTTAATGATTATTGCTATAACATAGCATCACCATTGGCATTTGTCTCATAATATTTTGTTTAACGGTCAACTTTTTCTAAAGGCTATGCACCCCACTGGTTAACTTTTAGGCCATATTTTGCGACAAAAATCTTGCATCAAGAAGTTAATATTTAGGACTATACTTTGGCTCAATGGTCATTTTTTACATTCATCTCAGAGAGTGAGAAAAGAAGTTACAAAGTGAAACTTTCTTATAAAATCGAGTAAAAGTGATACTCTTCACTGAGAGACTGATATAAGGTATTCCAGACGCTAACAGGAGGCGTTTTAGAGAGAAGAGCAAGGTTATGCAAATCTAGCCGTCAAACAGAGCACAAGGCTGAGTAAGCCACTGACAGCCCATAGCATGCACAACTTGTCCATTCAGCTGCCACAGACTCCAGAGACTCTGAAACAGACAGCGCTATCACAGCCTGCTGCCTGCTGTCAATATCCAATGAAACCAACGGCACACTTCTAATGCATTCAAACCTTCGGAACCGCAGACAAGGTACAAAATGATGTTATTAAGGTACAAGCTGAAATGCTATTTGATTGTCTATCTGGAATGTATGTCATAGTGAAAAATAATTTACTGTGTCTAAAAAAGTTTAGAGTAAAGACAAGCAAAAGGTCTTACGTTCATTGAAGGCATATTCAAACCCTTCCAGAGTGTCAGGAAAGTCCAAAGGAGGTTCGTCTTTTTTCATCAGCTCGTCTAAATCTATCCTGGACAATAAATCTATAAAACAAATAAATATATAAACAAGTAAATAATAATAGTTATTCTATTCTCGTACAATGCAATCACCGGTTTCAATCTATACATTCATCCATTCATATTGCTGGGTAGTAACTGATTGAATGTAATCTGGATTACATAACTATATTCCAAAAAGTTAAGTACTTGTTGTAATTATATTACATTTTAAAATACTAGTAATCAGACTACAGTTACTTTTTTTTATTGATTACATGTGTGTGTATATATGATTAACGTTTATGGTCACTGAATATGGTTTTTCTAAGGTAAATGTGACGTTACGTGACATTGTTTACAAGCTGTTTTATTGAAGTCTTTCCGCGGTTGAAACACTGATTGAGCGATTACACGTGACAAGATATGGATTTAGGTTAGTTCTACTGTATCTTTTAACATACCTTCAGATGTTCATTCATGTTTATTTTGCACTGTAACTGGTATTAAAGCGGGGGAGATGATCGGTTCACGTGTGCATCGTGCTGCCGCTTCTCTTGAACTGATGCACTTCAGCGTTCTGTCACGCCACATTAAACAGCGCCAAAACTGTATTTATTTTTTGAATTTCATAATAAAATGGACGTCATTTTAAATCTGAGACTTTGTTTCATATCAAAAGTAACAAAGCACAAAGATTATTGTGATTTATTGGATGGGAGGCTCGCTACAATGATTCGTTCATTCATCAACTGAAAACAGGATAGTCTAATCGATTCTTGGGATTTAAGAATCAATATCGATTCGTAAAAATGAGAATCAACTAAAATCGAGAAATCAATATTTTTTACCCAGCCCTAAAAATATATAATTATATATATATGGCTTTACCTTTTAGTGCAGTAGTCTTTTCTTTTTCTTCTTGTGCCAAAAGCTGGGCCATAGTTATCCAAACTAAACAGAGGAGGAAGCTGCTGTCTCTAATAGGCATGGACACACCACTAAAGAAATATTACAGCACATCACCCTGATTGAAAAGAATAAAAATGATTAGAATAAGTAAATTTACTAATATTAAATTAAATTACAAAGCAACACACTTGTAATGTTAAGCACGCATAGTGTCAAAACAAGTCTGCCTGTTATCACACTGTACATGCATTACTTTACATAAATTATTATAGTAGTCGTGCAAACTTACATCAATATTACTGTCAAACTGCTACAGATGTCATAAATAATAATAATAATAAACTATAAGAACTGTAAACAACTGTTGTAATTCAATCTTCGTATACTTGAAGAAATGAAAGTAAAAGTGAACTGCTCAACACCACGTCATTGTTAATTAACATATGTTTAGAAATATCTATTATATCATTGATGTTTCGGACAACGTAAATTTGTCCCCAACCCCAAAAAGCCAGTGTATGTATATAGACTTTTTAAACTAAATGCATAAATACTGACAGTGTTGACTTGTTGAGCTATGTAGCTTTTAGAGCCAGACTAATGCTAGTGTCATGGTTTTAATGCTGGACTCTGTTCATGTGTAAGCAGTCAAACATAAAAGTCATTGTATTAAATTGAATCCTATTTTAATGACAGTGCACTTTGATCAGACAGTGCTGGCTGTGTGTTATGATGATAACTAGCCTTAAGCTAACAGTTTGATAAAGGTCCATAACCAAGCGTGCTGACGTGAGAGACTCACATAACACCTAAATATCAGTGTCTGCATTCAGAGAAACAGAGTGAAAGCAGCAATCTTTTGTTTCTGACATGACCGGAGCATGTAAACAGGTTAAAAGACTCATCTGCATGGACTTCATGGACACCAGCCAATGTTTATAAACAACTGCTCATTCCACAAATGGGACAATAACTTCACGAAGCACGGATATTTAAAGCAGCGATACTGATCACCCTTCTGAAGAGCTAAATGAAGACGGTGGGAGAGGTAAATATGTATTTGCATGCATGTCGCTCCGCTCACGTACCATAACAACAAGCACATGTGAGATTTCACACATCCTGCTTCCTCCTTCTGCCAAACAGGAAGAAACGCTCCCGTCTCCTCGGAAACGGAAGCGTTTTACACACGTTTCAGCTGATTGGCGGGATTTAAACAGACAGCGCCGCTTTTCACACAGACACAGAAGATCTGTACTAAACGTACTGATATATGCTATACAAACGTTTTCATTTCAATAATAGGTAATAAGCTTCAGCTAATGATGTTTTTGATATCGTTTTTGTATTGTGTATTAAATACGGTTTAAATCTCCTGAAAGAAAATATAGCATGTCTTTGTGAATGAATCAATACATAATCACATGGATATAGTGCAAAATTAATCACTGTAAATGAACTGCAGACATTTAAAAAAATAAATAAATAAATAAAATGAAAAATAAATAAATAGACTTCGCATAAAACATTTTTCCTCTTTTTTTTTAATAACAATTGGTATTTGCATGTCAGTCAGTGACTTATTCATAATGTGTAGGCTAATGATGTAAATAAATAAATCAAGCAAACTTTAGTTAAAAAATTTCAAATATTCATAAAACTAAATATTTAAAGACTACAATTCTTATTTCTGCATTAAAAATCACTTCTGGACTCGTTTAAATTCCACAAGGTTTCCTGGATTAAATTAAGAGTTGTTGGCTCAGTTTCTGTAAGAATCTCTTTCCAATGATCATATTATGCATATGTTTCAACCACTGTTTAATCTTTATTCTTTAGAGCACCTCAATTTCCCACAACAGGACAGCCCTTCCAGCAAACAATGCCCAAAAATCTATTTCCTCATAACTGTTATATCATTTGTATAACAGATCAATGGAGTCTAGTTTTCAGTTGAGCATGCATTCAATACAGAGATTCATATTTCATCAAAAGACTTCTTGTGATTTATTACAGATCACAATGTTTTGTTTTGTTTTTATTTTTATTTATTACTCATCTAAAAGATTTGTAGTTTCACAACCACAGTACATCAGTGCTAACAATCTTTGTAGCAGCTGTTCTTAAACACAGAGTTTGTGTACACTTTTTACATTTCAATAAACTGGTCATTTGGTGCTCCTGTTATAGACGCTGAGAGTTCATGTTTCATGGCTTTTGTTGAAGTATATTTGCTTTAACTGATCCACTAAAATCTTCTCTTCATCCTCTAGTGGTGCAGCATCCTGCATCTCCCACCTGCAATTCACAAACAGAAATGTGTGTTAGGCCAACTCTCAAAAACACATGTACAACACAGATTCGGTTACCTGGAAATTAAAGACTATAATGCACTTTGTGGCTTACATGATTACACTTGCACAGATTTTTGCCACAATTTGCAGTCTGGATGAGTCAAAGCTAGTTGCTTACAGTCAGAAATAGTCTGCAGATTTTGGGCAGTCGGAGTTGACAGATTTAACAGAAAAACGTGAGAAAGACTCAGATTTTATTAGCTTCAGCCCATTGTTGTTTGATATTTTGAGCCAATTTTAGAACAGCTATCGTTTTCAAACGTGACTTTGTGAAACAGACTGTCCTTAACTAAAATGTTGCAATAGTAGCCTAATATTAAAGAGATCATGAATTGAGAAATCAAAATTCCCTTGATCCTTTGACATATAAGAGGTCATTGTACTATAAAAACTTCCTGTAAGTTTCAGAACTCAAAACTTTCTGGTTAATCTAAAAACAGCTTATATTGAAGGCAATCTGCCAAAACGACAGGTTGTGGAATGTGCCACTTTATTGCGTTATAGTGTGGCTAAACACCGCCTCCGCAGAAGAAGATGAACGCCTGCTTCTACATCACTGCCTGTTTAGCCCTGCCCACTGAATCGCGCATGTAGTAGGTAAATAACGAGAGAGGCAAACGCAGGTCTACGCAGAAGCTAAACGATAAAGATGGCTCAGAAGACAACAAGACACTGTGCAGTGCCAAGTTTTGGGGAAAAAAAAAAAAAACAATCTTTGTACTGAGTAATTATGCATTTTAAATTGTGATTAAATTATATACAGAAAGCGATCAAAGAACGCTCTACGAGTTTATCTGGACACTTGCCAAAACTAATGCTAATGAGTTATAATCTCATTAGTAATTTACATCATGTTTGCATTGTTAGTTATGGTGAAAGCATTGGTGAGAGTGCAGAAATCGCATTGCAATGACGAGATCACTGCATTCACACAATCAACAGACTGTCATCGACTGCTCATCACAGCAACCTTTCATATGACGGGATGGGAATTGATCTACATATAATGCAATAATCGACACTTTTCACAATTCGTTAACAGCTGTAACAGTAAAAACGTAGTAAAAGAGGGTTCCACATGTAATACTTATTCCATATGCAAAGATGTCAGCCAATCACAGCAGTGTGCGTTTACACTTAAGTCTCACAGCAGACATGCCTCTTCAAACAGAGCATTCAAATCAGAGGACTAAAATCAGGGTAGAAAATGGCCATTTATTTCTAAATTATGACAATTTTTTGATGTAAGAATCTTATTAACATTATAAGTGTACCTCAGGAAACATTATAAAATAAAATAAAAAATGCAGTTCATGTCCCCTTTAATGCTTGAAAGCCTATGCACTTGGCAATTGTGATATTCTATTTCATCATTAAAATCTATTTTCACATTCATCTTTACTGAGGGGTCAGGATGGTCCGGGTGGCATTTTATGGTTATGGAAACAACAGTTACCATGGTAAATACACAGTAACAACTGTTAATGAAACATATGGAAACTGCTCCTGAATAAACATCATACCTGTAATTCATCATACCGGTAATTTAATGACTTACTAATTGACAACATAACTACAACGTTGCATGCTACTATTTATTTTTTTATTTTTTGTGCTTTATTTAAATTGAAGTTACATACAGCGTGTTCTGTCGCATTTGCACAGTATAATGCTACGAGCACTACAGTATATATCATCCGACAAGACAGGAAATTTTGTTTTTCTGAGGAGAGACACTTTTTTTTTTCGTAACAAATTATGAAAATAATGTTAGAATAGTGACTGACATATAGCCTGATAACATTTGACCGTAGATATTGAATCAGGAAAACGTGTTTTTCTCAGGCACTCAAACTAAGGGTACGTTCAAGCTCAAACCAGTGCGCAACGTTTTGCTACGGTTTCTGGGTTGAACGACATGTTTCCTGGAAACGGTGTGCAACGGGGTTTGAGATATGTTTTCTCTTGTTTGGTGGGTGTGTCAAAAATGTCAGCCCAATCAGAAACAACAAGTACATAAACCACGCGGTATTAAAGAGACAGCTCGCACAATGGGTATGAATGTAACATAAAAGTACTATACATATATATATTTTGTGCTATTGTATTTTGGAGTGACACTTTCATAAAATTTTCTATTCTCCTCTGATTATATAATGGTAAATATTACAATATCATAGCACAACAATAGTGATCATCAATAATGATAAGCCTAATACTCACAATAAAAATAATAAGGTCATAATCATAACACAGTCTCTGAGGTAAGAAGTGGATTATCCTTCATCTGAAATGTCTGTCTTTTCATCCTGAAATGCGAGGCAAATGTTGGATCACAATAATTAGGAACCACAGTTTCCACAAATCCCTTCACTCGATAGGGATGTTCTCTTTTATTCTGGACGGCAAGGGCAGTGACTGTAATATTTTGCAGTATTAAACATGTATTTATACTGATTTCATCAGGCTCTGAAAAGAATGGCCTTCTCAGCTGCCATAGTTGCAACTCTTGGTCATCAGAACATGGTGTTCAACGCACCACCGTTTCCGTTTAAAAAAATGTTTTGCAACGTTTTGTCGGGGCTGAACGCAGCCTTAGTTTGACAGAAGAGTCAACAGCTTTCAAGCACATCTTTCAAAATAAAAGCCTCGCGTCAGAAAAAAAACATACAATTACGTTTGTTGTTGTTTTTTTGACGGCACACTCCGCGACCCACTAGTTGAGAAAAACTGGTCTACACACTTTATTTTTAGACCACACAAGGCAAGTCGTAACACATATTCTGCTATTTCAGTACACAATCGTACATCAAGGTTGAAAAATGGTGCTAAGTGAGGAAATGTATATATATATATCAAATCACAGCCATCATCTGTACACCATGTTTATTTCCTCACCTCAAAGAGCATCTTTCAACATTACACAATTGTGTTTCTAGCAAAGTGTTTGCATCCCTCTTTTTATCTTTCTCTGTGTTAGGGGACGGCACCTTCTCAGATGATGATGTATGGTGTCCATATATTCAGTAGTGGCACAAAAGCCTATCAAAGGACTCGACCCGTGTGCATAAAGCAACTCACGACGTGGCCGCATTGATTGAGCTTCCACCTCAGTCATTGTGAACGTGTCGCTATCAGACAAGCTCTTTTCTCCTCTATGGATGGCAGTGTCACTGTGGTAATTACAGTCTATATGGGGAGGATTTGTTTATGTAAATATGTGCGTTTGATGCATGGGGGCCTCTCGGGCATGTCTCCTATCAGAGCGGCGTCTCTTTCCTCCTGTCAGAGTCACCTTAACAGAACCACTGGGCCTGAACCTGACAGCAACAGCTCGACAGATGAGTGTGTGTGGGTTTGCGCATTTATTTTCTGTCGTCTCTCTTTCTTTTTCTCCTGCTCTGGTGGCGTAGAAGGATTGCCGTCCTCGAGCGAGGCCTCAGGGCACCAGCCTCTTCGGAGACCCAATTGTGAGATATAATGTCCAAATAACAAGAAATTACATTGCAAATGTGAGAAATCAAGTTGCAATTATGAAAATGAACATACCATGGGCGTACAACAGGCAACAATGTATTATATAACTAGTACACAATATCAAATCTTCAATAAGATGTTTCAAAGGGAATAATATTTGTTCCCTGCTCATACCCCTTTTCCACCAGAATGGTTTGCGTTCTGGAGCCAGAACCTGTTCTTGGCCAGGCGAACTGGACCCTGTTGCGAACCAGCCATGTGTTTCCAAAGACTTGAGAAACTAACGATGACGTAACATTGCTACGCATTGTTTACCTGACTATACAAAAATCAAACAGTACGCATTCTGGTGTTTGTGCAAGCAGTCTGGCAATTCTGTTTTGCTGTTCACAGTATCAGGAGTGATTCTAGCGAACCGGCAGCTCACATAAACTCATCTATCCTTTTTGGATATATATAGAGTGGTGGAACTATGACACATTTTTTTAGGCCAAAACCCAGAAGCGAGTTAGCATTTTAGCATTTCCGGTTCCTTCGTACCGAAGTCAATGGGTTTTTTGAATGGGTTTTTGGTTAAACGGCTGAAATAAGGTCTGTGGTACATAATCTCATAAAATACTTAATCTTAATAAGAACATAATCTCAAGATGCTTTCATGTTTTATTCTATGAGATAAAATACATCAGTATTACCCTACCTGTGACTTTTCAACGTTGCTACGTGTCTTGAAAATGACGGTTGCTAACAAGTGGATAAATCAGACTACAGAGGCTGTCGGTGACATAAAACATCATCACACCGGACAGGTAAGCTCAGTACGCTTTTACAGCCTAGTTGTGCTTATTATTGAGCTCTTACAATCAATTCTAATTCAAACTTTACAGGAAAATGTGTTTAGATAAAGAATAAAAGAGCTGAGGCTTAGTGGTGGTGACATTGAAATCGTGGGACCTTGGTGTAATTCGTTTATAGCCTACCTAGCTTTTTGCTTATGGTAAATGCATTTAGGCTTCATAAAAGTTGTGTTTATCTGTGAAAATGATCTTGATGGACAAAACGTGTAAGTATCATCAACTTTTGTTTATCACAGAGCTTATTTTTTGCGATAATCCAAAAGCATACACTGTAAACCCGAATAAATTGGGCTAACTCAAAAAATTTGAGGTAATCAGTTACATCAATTTTTTTGAGTTACGATGTTCCAAATTTTAAGTAAGCAGAACTATCAAGTTTTAGGTTTGTATAGTACTCATGCATGACAATTGCTCCTAACTTGAAGTACTGAGTTAGCTAACTCGTACACTTTGATAGCAATTAACATAAAATATTTAGT
The DNA here is from genome assembly GCF_019924925.1 of Ctenopharyngodon idella. Taxonomy (NCBI): domain Eukaryota; kingdom Metazoa; phylum Chordata; class Actinopteri; order Cypriniformes; family Xenocyprididae; genus Ctenopharyngodon; species Ctenopharyngodon idella. The sequence goes on along the minus strand of NC_067224.1, from coordinate 15,773,719 downwards.
TAATTAACTTTTTAATTTTGAGGTCTTCCAAATCAAATGAGTTATTTACTTCACTATAAACCCTAATAAGAAAATTCAAAAAATGCCAACTTGCTAATTTGCTAAAATGTTAACAAATAGCATGGTATAGCGCTTACTAAACAAGTACAGCAACTTAAAACATGTAACTTATTTGCTCTCAAACAAAGCCACCATGCGCCACTTTTCACCATGATGGTAACTCTCTAAAAACCCACATTAACAGAAACTCTTCCAAATTAGCATAACAAAACTTTAATCACTACTAAATCTCCCTTATCCATTAATTTTGCACAAAAAAAACATTATATAACAGTTAATTTTAGCATTTACTCTCCCTTTCCAGTGCCATGGGCAAAGCATGCTGGGAAATAGAAATCCCAGCCCAGTTTCAGTTAAACTTCAGTTAGTCTAAATTAAAAGAAATGAGTTCATACAACTCAAAACAATAAAACAGTTCAGTTTACTTAAAATATATCAGTTCTGAAAGTTCCAAATACTCATAAAAGTTAATTTAACTGAACTAATTTGTTAAATTTAAGTTTGTCCTACTCAAAACAATTAAGTATTTTGAGCATTAGGGTTTACAGTGTATGGGAAAAATCTACTGGGTTTTTGTCGAGAGAACCAGCGAGATGCTAACTGCCGACTGGCTTACAAAGTGACGTCATAGTTCCACCACTCTACTGAAACTGAAACCGTTGATTCACTCGCACGAGAACCGTGTTGGTGGAAAAGGGGCATCAGCTGACCATCAAAAGCCCAAGACACTGGCTCCATTGGCCCTCGTTTGTAATCCGTCCTTCATTGGTGGAGTGTAAAAGTTTTGCAAATTTTGGCGGCCGTCATTTCAATAGGAACCCATGTGATTGGGTATTTGAAGGTGAAGGTGAAAGTCTTCCCCATGTAGATTTTGCATTGTGTTCAAGGTTGTCATATGGATTCACCACATTGCTGCAGAAAGCTGATTTGTCAGAAAGAAGTAATACACCAAAATGAATTTTTTACCAAATCACTGAAACTGGAATTAAAGATTTCATTTAGCCGAAAATGAATTCATTGATTAACAGGTGATAAACCATTCTTAGTAAAGTTCTTCAGCAACAAGACACCTCTCTCGATATTTCAGCCGATCAAAATGTACATACTATTACTAGCATCAATTTAAAAAGTACAACATGTTCTTTGTTGATCCTGGAACAACATTCCATCCACCTGTTGTAGCTTATCCACATTTTTAATACATGACTTGGATGTTGACAGTTAAAACTGAGAATCGCTGTTTCCAAAACTGATTTTTTCCCCCTTTGTGGACGAATATTTCCAGTTGCAGAAATTTCGGCGCATCACTATTTGAAAGTGACTTATGTTTGAGCTGTGGTCCATATACTGTTACACAATTGACAATAGACAATGGACCTTTTTTGCAAGTGAAATTTCACCAAAATTCTGCTAATGTGACTACACCACTGTACAGGAAATATGTGCACAAAGTGCCAAAAGGAAAACAACACAGGAAAATGTCAAACGGCCTCAGTCTCTCATCTCTGGTCAGTCATTACTTCGGTGCTACAAACAAATAACAAATAATGGAGAACACATGGAAAACACAATATTTACAAATGTCAGGGACGTGCCGAAATGAACAGGGAAGGCGAGGGTCTGGGAGGAAGAAGTGAAGACGCTAAAGGTTTTTTCAATGTTTAATTTTCAAATAGGATTAAGCAGAATGACATTTAGCTGAAGGTTACTCGCCCGGTGCTTGCCGTCGTTGTCTTAGCTGATATTGATATTCAGGCGGTGGTCTGCAGCTTGTCAGTGGGACAAACATGCTTGATGAATGAGAACGCGAGCCACAGGGAAGTGTTAAGTGCAAATTTGAAACTGGGTCGAGGGTTTTTTTCAGGAGAGAATGTGTAGATACATGGTAAAATTACCTAGTAAACACCTCAATAACTTCCGTTTGTGTCCACCTATGATGTTAAAAGCATATTTTTAACTACCTCCGTTTATCAATGTCAGTGTAGCATCTCTAACTTTTGTGCGTACAGTATGGATGCATACCTGCAAAGAACAGTAGAAAATCAAAATCTGTCAATAAAGTAAAATTTCTCATTCATGTCATCAATCAAAAAGTACAGGTGTAATACCGTTGAGCCTCATCTCAGTGTTTCACTATGTGACAAGACGTGGTAATAAGTCAAACCTGAGCCACTTTTTCATAGTAGTGAATATCTAATGTGTCCTCACTGAGTTTCCAGTCTTTTAATGTTTCCTGACAAATACTAAGTGTCAGGCAGGTAATTCAGCTGGCTTCTCTATCTTAATAAGCCTGGTGTGATGTGGTCTTTCAGTCTTATTGTGCGGCTCATTTTTCATGCATTAATACCACTCTTGCTGACTCGGCTCTTCCTCTGCATAGAGAACAGTCTACACGCATTATGAGCCATATATTTACAGATTCCATATAGTCCAGCGGAAATCAGCTCGCTGACACCCTCCAGCCGTGTTTGCCTGCATGTTGTGCTTGTTTGCTAATATCTGTATGTATTCTATGCATAAAGTTACTATTCACAAACTTCAGCTAGAGAGTAAGTATGTTTCACTGGGGAAGTAGGCTATATATTAATTATGTCCCAATACTGGCAGTTGCACCGATTGACTAGTCAACTAGTCGACTTTAATGCTCTGCCATGACGCTTTAAGCATGACGTTGACTAGTCGCTGGTCATGGCCTATAGAGGGCGCAACACGATAAGAAATCTTTGAAGTCCACCTTTACGCTTTGTATCTAACAGTTAATGACAAATAAATGCATACTCCGAGAGCGCTCCACATATGTTTGATTATACCATCTGGATGCTCAATATTCATCGGTGAATGCACGTTTTAAACAGATTATTATACAGGTAAGTTAGTCGCCGTTCTAAACTGTGCGGCTACATAACACGCACACACCCGCAGTAGCGCGCAGATCACGTGCAGATAGATCGCGCGCATACAGAATCATTATTGTCAACACTGTTCTGTGATTTATCAATAAAATAGCTTAGAAACTGAAAAGTTCTAGCACATATTTCTTAGTAATTAAAACACACAGCTTCACTATCAGTAGAGAGACGCTGCCAGGTAGAATTCACTCGCAATTGCTCTCTCACTAATGCATTCATAATACTTTATCTGATTTAGAATTAGCAGAAATCTGTGAGAAATATAACGACACAAAGACAAAAGAATTGATAAAAATAATCTTATGTAGGAGCAATAGGCTTGTGGGCTTGAGGTCGTTCACCGACAACACATTTTTGCTTTTAAAAAAACGCGAAACGCGGCCAGTGGAATAGGGAAAAAACGCAAGGTCTCGAGACACGTTTTTTAAAAGTTGAACTGATTTGAACTTGACCGCCGCGTTTTTAGAATGCCATGTCATGCGCAAGACGCTGCAAAAGATGCAAGCGTAACGGTCATACACACGTCCGTCTTGCACGTATTTACATAGAAAAACAATGGAAAAGGAGCACATTGGAATGGAAAAACGCGTTTTGTGTGAACGGCCCCTTATTTGTTCGTTAATGACATCATCATCAACTAGCTGACGTCGACTCGACTTCAATCACATAAATGTCGTGCAACGTCTGAAGTCGTGCTATATTGATACATTTATTTAGCAAGAGTGTATTAGACTAATCAAAAGTGACAGTAGGAACTTTTATAATGTTACCAAAGATTTTTATTTTAAATAAATGCTGTTCTTTTGAACTTTTTATTAATCAAATAATCTTAAAAGAAGGGTATCACGGTTTCCACAAAAATATTAAGCAGCACAACTGCTTTCAACATTGATAAAATTAAGAAATGTACTTGTAAATTGTAATAATATTTCACAATATTACAGTTTAACTGCATTTTTGATCAAATAAATGCAGCCTTGGTGAGCATTAGAGACTTATTTCAAAAACATTAAAAACTCTAATGACCCACAAAATTTTGAACAGTAGTGTCTATTCAGAGTGTTCCAAATATTCACATATAAACAGTAATGCCCTGCTTCCTTCAGAGTGCTCACTTCAAGTGTTCTGCCCTCCAGACTCAGTAAATGATGTTCACTTTCAAATGGAATTCACCACTAGTTTTGTACATTTGCAGTGTAGACGGTTCATTAACAGAAGTGTTCTGATTTGTTTACTCGCAGTGGAGACACAAAACTGAAGTCTGTAAAACTGAATTGTAAAGGTGGGCCAGTGGCTGGATTTGACTCTTAAACATGCTTGATCTATGGATTCCCTCAAGCAAATAAACGTGGTTGACACTCCCAAAACTTTGCGATGTGTACATTGCCATTGTGTTTCACAGCCATGGACAAGTTTTAACATTCAGACTGTGCCTATGAAAGTCATTTAATGTTGAAGCTATCTATCTTCACAGAAAGATCCGCACCAGTGGTCTCTCACAGGTCAAGCCTGAAGAACAAGCCGAGTAACAGTCTCTGGCACTTCTATACACTGTTCCTATCACATTTAAGTGCGGCCCACTCTGGGCTATCTTAACACCGTGCCTTGTACTGCATGAGCAGCCCCATTTAGGAGAAGAAAGAAGGGAGAAGAACAGCAGAGGCTATTAGATTAACTGTCAGCTAGCGGAGTGGTTTTCCTCTCCTCTACGTGCTTTTCGGCGAGCAGACTACCAGCACAGTCGCCGACAGGTACCCGTGTTTGTTTAAATGTGCGTCTGTCAAACAAAGAGCAATGTGACGCTCAACACGGGCGAAGAAATGGCAAGCTGACAAGTTGTGCTAATCAGAGGCTTTGCACATGCTTAGCACTTCAAGGATCCATCATAACCCAAACCTAAATATTTAAAGTGCTCAACTTTCTGAAAAGGTCAGGGCTTTCCATGCATGCCACGGAGGAGAGATGTTCTGAGGGGAGAGAGTGCTCAGAATAGGGACCGGTGGTTCTGGCCTTGCCCTGGGATGTGAGGAATTCAGTTCATTTCATGCTTATGGCTTTGCCCTTTGGAAATCACAGAGGTGCTCTGCAGAGAAAAGGTTGTTCAAATACCTACGGTTCGGAAAAAAGTACTGTTGAATACAGAAAGATGCTTGAGCCAGAGAGGTATGACTGCAGTAATCCTGTTCTATCAAAACACTTTTTGAAGATTTCAGTCCATGTCTGATGTTATCTACATAGTGTACACCTAACATTTCACAAATCTCTCTCTCTCTCTCTTGTTTGTTTGTTTTACTTCAGTACCCAGATTTTACTTTGAACATCAAATGGTGATACAGTACAAGAAATGTTTATCATGTACAACCCGAATTCTGGAAAAGTTGGGATGTTTTTTTTAAATTTGAATAAAATGAAAACTAAAAGAATTTCAAATCACATGAGCCAATATTTTATTCACAATAGAACATAGATAACAAAACAAACGTTTAAACAGAGAAATTTTGCAATTTTATGCACAAAATTAGCTCATTTCAAATTTGATGCCTGCTACAGGTCTCAAAACAGTTGGCACAGGGGCATATTTACCATGGTGTAGCATCTCCTCTTCTTTGCAAAACAGTTTGAAGACGTCTGGGCATCGAGGTAACGAGATTCTGGAGCTTTGGTGTTGAAATTTGGTCCCATTCATGCCTGATATAGGTTTCCAGCTGCTGAAGAGTTTATGGTCGTCTTTGACGTATTTTTCATTTAATGATGCGCCAAATGTTCTCTATAGGTGAAAGATCTGGACTGCTGGCAGGCCAATTCAGCACCAGGACTCTTCTACGACGAAGCCATGCTGTTGTAATAGCTGCAGTATGTGGTTTTGCATTGTCCTGCTGAAATACACAAGGCCTTCCCTGAAATAGACGTCATCTGGAAACCTTTATATACCTTTCAGCATTCATAGTGCCTTCCAAAACATGCAAGCTGCCCATATCGTATGCACTTATGCACCCCCTTACCATCAGAGATGCTGGCTTTTGAACTGAACGCTGATAACACGCTGGAAGGTCTCCCTCCTCTTTAGCCCGGAGGACACGGCGTCCGTGATTTCCAACAAAAATGTCAAATTTGGACTCGTCTGACCACACTTTTCCACTTTGAAACAGTCCATTTTAAATGAGCCTTGGCCCACAGGACACGACGGCACTTCTGGACCATGTTCACATATGGCTTCTTTTTTGCATGAAAGAGCTTTAGTTGGCATCTGCAGATGGCACGGCGGATTGTGTTTACCGACAGTGGTTTCTGGAAGTATTCCTGGGCCCATTTAGTAATGTCATTGACACAATCATGCCGGTGAGTGATGCAGTGTCGTCTGAAGGCCCTAAGACCACAGGCATCCAATAAAGATCTTCAGCCTTGTCCCTTACGCACAGAGATTTCTCCAGTTTCTCTGAATCTTTTTTTTTTTACGCACTCTTTCACAGCTCTGCCCACCTTTACTTCTGAGAGACTCTGCCTCTCTAAGACATCCCTTTTATAGCTAATCATGTTACAGACCTGATATCAGTTCACTTAATTAGTTGCTAGATGTTCTCCAAGCTAAATCTTTTCAAAATTTCTTGCTTTTTCAGCCATTTGTTGCCCCCGTGCCAACTTTTTTGAGAGCTATAGCAGGCATCAAATTTGAAATGAGCTCATTTAGTCGATAAAAGTGTAGAATTTCTCTGTTTAAACATTTGTTATGTTATCTATGTTCTGTTGTGAATAAAATATTGGCTCATGTGATTTGAAAGTCTTTTAGTTTTCATTTTATTCAAATTTAAAAAAAAAAAAAAAAAAAAAAAATACGTCCCAACTCTTCTGGAGTTCGGGTTATATAAAATTAGGTAACACTTCACAGTAACATTCAATATTTGTTAGCAATAATGTATCATGAACTATCAATGAACAACATTTTTAGATCAGGGATGGGCAGCTTCGGTCCTGGAGGGCCACTGTCCTGCTGAGTTTAGCTCCAACCCTAATCAAACACACCTGAACAAGCTAATAAATGTCTTCAGGATTACTACAAAGCTACAGGCAGGTGAGTTTTTATCAGGGTTGGAGCTGAACTCTGCAGGACAGTGGCCCTCCAGGACCGAAGTTCCCCACCCCTGATCTAGGTTAATGTTAAAGGGATAGTTCACCCAAAAATGAAAATTCTGTCATCATTCATCCTCAAGTTGTTCCAAACCTGTATGAATTTCTTTCTTCTGCTAAACACAAAAGTTGATCGGCTCCATTGACTTCCATAGTGTTTTTTTTGTTTGTTTTTTTCTTCCATACTATGGAAGTCAATCAACTGTTTGGTTACCCATATTCTTCAAAATATCTTCTTTTGTGTTCAGCAGAATAAAGAAATTCATACAGGTTTGGAACAACTTGAGGGTGAGTAAATAATGACAGAACTTTTATTTTTGGGTGAACTATCCCTTTAATGTTAATTTATACAACTTTAAGTATTAGTATATGTAGAAATTAACATTAACATTAGAAATTAAGATTAATAAATGCTGTAAAAATATTTTTCATTGTTATTTCTTGTTAACTCTTGCATTAACTAATGTTAATGAAATGAACGTTCTTGTAAAGTGTTACCAAAAAGTCAATAAAACATCGAAAATTATTAATATTATCATCAGCTGCATATGGCTATCAATATGCAAAATTATACTGAAGTTTTCTCTTTTTTTTTTAATTTTGTAAAGGCATAAAAAACTGCAGACACGTGAGTTACAGGCTTCTTTCTTGTAGTCGAGTGTTTGGTTTCTCAATGGCTCAATGCAACCAATAATTCAGTTTTCGTTTACCTTGTGTAATTGTGATCATGGTTTAAAAGGATGAGGGAATGTCAAACAATCTGCCCATGTTGGCATCATTCTAATTTAGCCCGTTGTATCAGCTGACAGTTGAATTTGCAGCAAAATATTGTTTAGATGTATATTATAATGTATATACAGTATATGATGTATATTTCAATGTATATTATAATGTTTGACTGGACACACAGCTTTCAAACCCATAATACCTCAACAACAAAAGATACAGGAAGTATTTTCTCCAATAAAATAAGCCTATTTATTTTGATATCCTAATTATGCAAAATTAAATTTTATTATTTGCATTTACATGTTTATTCCCTGCTGTTCAAATAAAATAAAATAAAATAAAATAAAATAAAAAAAATAATGCATTAAGGAATATACTATAAAAAGAACATAACACATCTCGAACCGGGTCTGTTGCCAGCACAATCTACCAACACCCACAGTGCAGCACATATTCCATCCGCGACTGTTTCTCTCCATCACCTCGCTCCAGGCCTTCTCATCCATCATCTCTCCTCCCCACCTTCTTCTTCCACTCTGATCTCCAGAGCGCAAAAGCCACAACAGCAGCATTGGCGGGCCAGCAGGCAGGCTAGACCCGGTACCTCAGGAGCGCGGGGGAGCGTGAAAGAGAAGCCAAGCGACGGAGCAAGTGATCAAAGGACCGTAGACAGCTCTTCCAGCAGCTGCCCTTGAAATGGCGAGCAGAAAGGTCTCACATGCATGCCATGGCTTTAAACTCTCAATTCTCCCCACCTCTGATTAGTCCTGAAACATCAGAGAACACGGTCAGGACCAACGTACCTTCTTTAGACAAAAAAACTGGCAGAGATCACTTCACCATGCCATGCTGTGTACTGGAGGACAATTGAGCTGTCACACTTTATGGTGTATCAGGGTTTAGGTCTGCATTTCAAAAGTCCAAAAATGCCTTCAGCCCTTGCATACCTGATGGGTAGATGACCTGCGTAAAATACCGATGTACCAGTGCAGGCTTTGCAAAAGGGCATAATGTAGCTGCAAAAGGGGGCGCTCATGAGCACCCTTCTGGCTCATTAAATGAGAAACTGGGTTTGTGTAAAGAATAGATAGCGAAATAAAATGTATTACTTCAGGAAAATTGTTAGTATTTCTTTTGAATTTTACTTGATTAAAATTCTTGAGTAATTTTATGGACACAGTTTTACTTGAGTAATTTTATGGACACTAAAACATTTTTCATAATATCCTTTTTTTTTTTTCCTCAAAGAAGAAAGCAAGTCATACAGGTTTGGAACAACAAGAGATAGCATGACAGAAGTTGCACAAATTTGCAAACAAGCAGGTCATCAATGTTCCATTTTATTAACAACAAATTATTGTACTTTATCAAATATAAACTTTCAATATCAATTGAAGTAACTAAGACTGTACAAGTGAGCAACAATGTCAGAGGCAGGTAAAAAAAAAAAAAAAAAAAAACATAAATAATCAATTTCACATCTACTGTACTATAATGAAAAAACACCATGACCACCACCACCAGCAACCCCGCCACCACCACCAACAACAGTAACAACAAAATCATCACCTACTAGCAGAGGCTACCATGCTACAAAATCAAATCTAGACCTCTTATTTATATCATGGCACTGTTCGATTACCATATTCATGATTCATACCCTAAATATAGTGCTGGGCGGTTTGAACTTTTATTTTGCCGGGTTGTAATGAAGACTTTTGAGTTTGTGTGTGTTTTAATAAATGATATTATTATTATTTATTATTATTATTATTATTATTATTATCACTATTAATCAAAGTACACTCTACTGTACAATAATAATACACTGTATTTCTGTTATTTCAAGTTTTACCGAACTTTTATTTTGACGGGTTGTCATGAAGACCTTTGACTTCCTGTGTGTATATGATACGACAAATGTCGATAGTTTTATCAAATTTAACAGTGAATTGTTCAAGAAGTGACCCTAAGAGCAGCTCTACAGCTGAAGTTTATGTGTCTATATAGGGAGCCAGCAGAAGCTGAAATCATTGCATCACGTGTTCTTCAGTAGCCTATGAGTAGTAGTAGGCGAAACTGTGGCACTCATTCACACAGACACGGCAGAACATACAGACTTAAGATTTCAAAAGCAGTCTTTTTGAGCTTTAATATTTGCAGATACTAGTTCGCATCATTATCTGATTCATTGTACAGCCCTACTTTTGATTTATTCATCCAAAAATTCTTTGACGTTCCGCTGTATACAGCAAGTTCCATTTGTGAATGGATTCCATGATTCCATCTGTGTTTTCTTCATGGTGGAAATCATATAGCTCTACATGGTATTTGCAGTATTAAAGAAAGTTATTTATTGTTATGTTATAAAATTGTTACCATTAGTGTACAACCCAAATTCTGGAAATGCTGGGATGTTTTTTTTTAAATTAGAATAAAATGAAAACTAAAAGACTTTCAAATCACATGAGCCAATATTTTATTTACAACAGAACATACAAACCCGATTCCAAAAAAGTTGGGACACTGTACAAATTGTGAATAAAAAAGGAATGCAATGATGTGGAAGTTTCAAATTTCAATATTTTATTCAGAATACAACATAGATGACATATCAAATGTTTAAACAGAAATTTTATGCACAAAATGAGCTCATTTCAAATTTGATGCCTGCTACAGGTCTCAAAATAGTTGGGACGGGAGCATGTTTACCATGGTGTAGTATCTCCTCTTCTTTTCAAAACAGTGTGAAGACGTCTGGGCATCGAGGTTATGAGTTTCTGGAGTTTTGGTGTTGAAATTTGGTCCCATTCTTGCCTGATATAGGCTTCCAGCTGCTGAAGAGTTCGTGGTCATCTTTGACGTATTTTTCTCTATAGGTGAAAGATCTGGACTGCTGGCAGGCCAATTCAGCACCCGGACTCTTCTACAATGAAGCCATGCTGTTGTTATAGCTGCAGTATGTGGTTTTGCATTGTCCTGCTGAAATACACAAGGCCTTCCCTGAAATAGCGTAATCTGGAGGGGAGCATATGTTGCTCTAAAACCTTTATATACCTTTCAGCATTCATAGTGCCTTCCAAAACATTCAAGCTGTCCATACCGTATGCATTTTTGCACCCCCATACCATCAGAGATGCTGGCTTTTGAACTGAACGCTGATAACACGCTGGAAGGTCTCCCTCCTCTTTAGCCCGGAGGACACGGCGTCCGTGATTTCCAACAAGAATGTCAAATTTGGACTTGTCTGACCATAGAACACTTTTCCACTTTGAAACAGTCCATTTTAAATGAGCCTTGGCCCACAAAACATGACGGCACTTCTGGACCATGTTCACATATGGCTTCCTTTTTGCATGATAGATCTTTAGTTGGCATCTGTAGATGGCACGGCGGATTGTGTTTACCGACAGTGGTTTCTGGAAGTATTCCTGGGCCCATTTAGTAATGTCATTTACACAATCATGCCGATGAGTGATGCAGTGTCGTCTGAAGGCCCGAAGACCACAGGAATCCAATAAAGGTCTTCAGCCTTTTCCCTTACACACAGAGATTTCTCCAGTTTCTCTGAATCTTTTGATGATGTTATGCACTGTATATGACGAGATTTGCAAAGCCTTTGTAATTTGACGTTGAGGAACATTGTTTTTAAAGTATTCCACAATCTTTTACGCACTCTTTCACAGCTCTGCCCATCTTTACTTTTGAGAGACTCTGCCTCTCTAAGACATCCCTTTTATAGCTAATCATGTTACAGACCTGATATCAATTCACTTAATTAGTTGCTAAATGTTCTCCCAACTGAATCTTTTCAAAATGTCTTGCTTTTTCAGCCATTTGCTGCCCCCGTGCTAACTTTTTTGAGACCTGTAGCAGGCATCAAATTTGAAATGAGCTCATTTAATGGATAAAAGTGTCAAATTTCTTTGTTTAAACATTTATGTTATGTTATCCATGTTCTATTGTGAATAAAATGTGATTTGAAAGTCTTCTAGTTTTCATTTTATTCAAATTTAAAAAACGTCCCAACATTTCCAGAATTCGGGTTGTAAGAAGGGTATGCAGTTAATATAGGTCCACTCTCAATGCACTCTACATATCGCTTTCCATGGCCATTGAATAGATACAGCAGCTGTTTCAGCTATGCACCAGTATGGCTGTATTTGAAAAAATATATATCGGTTGCGAAATTGAAACCGGTTTACCGCCCAGCACTACCTAAATGTTACCATTAAAGTAGTGGCCAAAAACATGACATTGCCATAATTTTCCATATAATATTTTCATGCTAATACCATGCAACTTTTTTGTAAGAGCAGCTACAACTAAGTATATATAATCGAAGTTTCCATAAAGCTAAACTTCCATCATGAATTGCACAGAAACATGTTTGCTAACCGTTCACGTCCTTATTTTGAGCAAACACAGCCAACAACAGTGCAGTCTTTATCAGATTGGTATTGCATTAATGAGAGCCAACCCCGTTCCAAAGCCTGGCAGACAATTCCCTGAGAGTGTATGCACTCTTGTTAAGAGGCCAACAGACATTGATCATGCATGGTCGCCCTCCAAGTGGCGAGTTCGTTCAAACACACCCAGTTCTTAACCTCCACTGCAGTTTGTCAAATAAAGCAGCAGCAGTGCTCTGTTTGCCCTTGACTCTGTCTCTTGTCAAGAGTGCACTCTCCTTGTCTGGATGACACCTCTCACAGAAATAGCAGCCAGTGAGCTGGTGCTCAGGACCCCCATCACTTGAGCTAAATCATTAGCCCTCTTAGTCACAGCGTTGCTGGCTTGGCCCCTGACAAGTCTGAAGCTCCTCCGTCTGGTTTTTATTTCGCTACTTCGTGCTCGTACTCGCAACGCCAATTAGAGATAACTTACGCTAAGCTAAATTGTTAGTAAACAAGGTAAGCCATCGCATTCTGTGTTGTTCGGTGAGACAGACAGCAATGGTCTTCCTGTCATAACACTCACAAAAGCAGTAACAAGCAGCAGCACTAGACACCTGCTGATGGCTCCAGCGAGCCTCCGGGTCCCAGGGATCAAGCAGCTCCGCGGAGGCAATCAGTCTTCCCTGACAGGCCCTCGCTGCACCCCGAGAGCAGTATGACAGCTCTTATTTTACCACAGAGGGACCTGCCGACACATCGCCTCACCCTGTACTAGCAAACCCCCAGCGCCCGCAGCTCCCCAAAGCAACCCCAACCTCGGCAAGCCGCGGCCTTATAAATGAATGAACAAAGCTCCGTATTTATAAACACACACACACACACATTCGCACACGTACACGCAACCCGAGTTGTTTCTCGCCGCTCCCAGCTGAGCGCAGCAACAAAAAGAGATCCATCCTGATTTCACCTAGATACGCCTCTAAGATGTAGACTATCATTTATTCAACAGACTCCCTTTGTAAGCGATGCATATTTTAAGTGTAAAACACACCCAGACACGCGCACGCTTACACTCACAGGGGACGACCGCAGTCATGAGTGACGCGAGCAGTGCAGAAACATAAATATGTTGATATGGGGGAAACTTTTCTCAGGCTTTTTTGGGAGAAGTAATTCATCTTATTCCCCGTGTTTTGAATTTGCATCGGGTTCAACCTTTACAGCATAATAACTGAAGAGGAAGAGGGAAATAACCAGCACTGTGGGAGCCCGAGTCGGATATAAAAGCGACTTGAGGCTCAATCGACGTTTCCGTGCGTGTTTCTGTTTCCTACTTCAACAACATTCCCGTATCTGCTCTCTGTTCGGAGTGGCATGCGGTCAGGGGAAGTCAGAGTACAGAGGCGTGGGTGGTGGTGGTCACCGTAATGACATGATTAGTTAATAGTCTTGGTGCTTGGGTGTTTCGACCGTCAGGCCTGGAGTGAACTGATTACCCAGTAAATCCATTGATCTGCAATTCCCTTCCCAAACTCCCAGCGGGGCGCGGTGATCTCCGAGCAAAAAGCGAGTCTTTTAACTTCACGAAGGGGGGCTTAGTCAAATCTGATCACAGCTCCGGCGCTCTTACCATTTCAAACAGCTCATTTTTCCCCACGCTAATGGAACTTTTGGGGTGTTTGGGAGATAAATAAGTCAATCCTATTACCTCATTTAATATCAAATGCCACCTAATTATGGCTGTGTATGTTTTCAAACACTGCATAATTTATTGTTATGCTTGCCCCCTAATCTACAGATGCCTATCGGCCGGCAATTTCTTTTCCCCTCTTATAATGAAATACTTGCCTCTACATCAGGTGACAGAGCCGTGGAATAGATAAGCAATGAATGTATTATAACTTTCATGGCACTCCACTCACCTTAAGGGGATTTGCATCAATGGCTTGGAAGCTTTCAAGGCCTTTTTAACAGACAAATGCCATTCTGGAGGATGCTAAGAGGGAAGATACCTCTTTTTACCTATCACTCTTACCTTACATGATTTGCCAAGTTACTGTTATTTACATACCCTAAAAAGTGTATGTTTTAATCATTTAGCAGAGGTTTTTATCCAAACTAAGCATAAGAGACTTCTTTAAAAGGACATTAAAATTTACAACGTGATCTCATGAGAATACGTGTGTATTTTTACGTAAAGTGTGGTTCTACCAAACCTACATTTACTTACGTTTTCAACGTACAATATTGACGTATTTATAGCACTAAAACGTAAAAATATTTATGTATTAACAGCAATAAAATGTAAATCATTTACGTATCCAAGTGTGAATGTGTATGAATTCCCATGTATTAATATTAAAATCGTGGCGTTAATGTTTTAAATCTGTTGTATTCAATTGTCATATCAATACATGTTTTTAGTCGAATTTATTGAATGCAGTTTACCCATTTGCTTAATATGAAATAACATTTCTGTTTGTGACTTGTGCTGTAAACTCATTTTGGAGGATTACATAATGCTAAACAAGAGTACAATTTGAAACCTTAAAATGAATAACATTTCTGTAATTGTTTAACCTTTTTGTAATATTTAGTTTGTTTGCTTGTTTGCACAGAAGGCGTTTTCTCCTATGCAGCGACTGACAATACAACCATAAGATACACCAAAGCAAAACATAAATTCACAAATCACATCAATTTTATTTGTTCGCTGTACTCCAAATCTTTAGAATCCATAAGGAACAGATCCAAATTCAGCCCTTTATCCGGAGATCTCTCAGCAGCGGCCATCACATTCAAAGCCCGCACTCGTTATGATTCAAATTTGAAATTTGCGCCCTCGAGAGGCGTTACGACATGGTTTACGGCACTGATATTGAACACTCATTGGCTCTCTCACCTGCTTCGTCACAGATTGTGACATGCTGTGTCTCAGTGGATTGACATTTGAAATAGAGTACCTCAGAGATGACGTGTTTTTGTAGGCCAACCCGGAAGTTAGCGGCGCACGGGTTCCCTCGATCGAAAGCCTATGGATTTTTCCCATAGACTTTTGGAAAATCACAAAAAATGAGCTCTGTGTTTAACAAAGGGTTATGACACTTACACGTTTTGTCTATCAAGATAATCTTTACAATTTAACACAACCTTAATACATTTTGAAGCCTAAAGTCAGATATAAAAAGCTAACAGTAGGCTATAAACGGACTACAGCGCACCATGGTTGCGGAACAACGTCAACACCACCAAGCTTCCTCAAACTTTATTTAAAAAACAACTTTATTTAAAAACATGCTCGCTGATTATGATCTGCGCTGTGTATGAATACTTATCCACTTTTTCATGAGAAATGCTTTCCAAATGTCCTGTTTGTCATGATGAAGTCCCCGGCAAAGGAAGTAGTCCCTTTTAGCAACTTGTTAGCAACCGCCGTTTTTAAGACACAATAAAGGTTTAAAAAACACAAGTGGGTTATAACTGGTGTGTTTTATGTCATAGATCAAAACGTTAAAATATTTAGAGGCTTTGTTAACCACAGACCTTATTTCAGGCGATTTAGCAAAAACCCATTCAAAAAACCCATTGACTTTAGGGTGATGGAACCGGAAGTCCTAAAATGCTAACTCGCTTCCGGGTTTTGCATACAAAAACACGTCATCCCTGAGGTACTCTATGAGTGTGCACCTTCACGGAGAGAAGCTGGATTCATATTTTCATGGATTAATAACTTAAATTCTGCTCTGTACCCTATAAAAAACTATTACCGCCAGAGAGGACTGCGACTGCAACTCATCATCATTTGAACTACTTTTAGTACCACTTTTGATATTTTCGAAATAAATAAATTATTGTGATTGCGCTTGTTTGTCTGTTATTCTTTTATTTATAGCAATGTAGTTTTAAGAAATATTTATGGGTAGGATTAGGGGTAGGTGTAGGATTAGTGGCTCAAAATATCGTTTTAATGTTATATTTTTACTAAAATTGTAATTTTCCTACACATGTCTGTCCATTATGTTTCATTCTTTTAACATTCTGTATAAAATAGGCATGTTTAGGGTCGGGATGGGGTTTAGGGATCTTACATGATATATCTCCATTAAAAAATCTTCAAAATGATGTATGATTTGTTGGAATTCGACAAAAAATGACTGAGCTACACTTGTTTGAAGTTGACAGAGTCAGCAGTCAATTTGTTAATTTTGAGAAAAATTGAGTTCAAGTTTTCTGAAGATTCCAAACAAAATCACATAGCAACCACACCTTAAAATCTGTTAATAACACCTAATTTGGCACACACCTTGTCAAAACCAAATATCTATAGGAAAATATATATATTCTACTTTTTTTCAATATTTTACTTCAATATTTTGAAGTACTGTAATTCTTTTTTTATGTGTATATCGGGATTGCGCGCTGTCTGAGGCGTCTTTGTGCACGCGCTACGGATCTGTCAGTCAGCGCGAGTAAGATCGAATTGTTTACATCAGCATGAGTTTGAAAATCACATTTCATTGGTTCAGACTCCTCTTAGAAAACAAACAAATAAAGATACTTTTAGATGTTTAATTGCTATTTGAAGCATTTGGATTGCTAAATGACGATCGCTAAAACCTCAAATTCGACCAAAATCGACATTTTTGACTTGCTTTGCCTGTAGCTCGTAATCGTCATTCCGACTCATTTTGCCAGCACAAGTCAAAAAAAAAAAAGTTTTGGTGTTAAAAAAAAAAAGGACCACAAATGTCTAAAGAAGAAACAAACACAACACAGATATTAAAGAGTCAAATATGGTGAGTAACAGACATGAATACAATAGTAAGGTTAGGCTAAACCATAACACTGGTAAAGCAGCTATGGCTGAGAGCGAAATTAACACATCTTCTCAAATTGAACTTGAATGAACAAGGTTGCCAGCATGCCACAGAGTAAAGGTGTGAAAACCCTGGGGGTAGAGGCCAGTATAATGAGTGAATATGACCACTGCTTAATAACATTCCTCAGGGGTCACAATGGCAGCACTGAAACCTTCATTAATGCTACAGCCACACAGAAGGGACTGAACTCAGATCAGTCTAATTGGACCAGTGAGAAAATAAGACCACCGCATAGATCTGACACTTATTCATTAGAAACATATTCTTGTTCTCTTTATTTGGCATAGGGTTGCTCTTAAACAGTGCAGATAAAACTGATTTAAGATTATTACATTCAGTATATAATAGCAGCCTACTGGGAATTAATTAGCAGTTATTAGGCAATTTCTTAATCGTATAGGCCACAGCCAATGGGGAAATATTACACTAATGTTAGTTAGTTAGCCAGTGCCACTAGCCACTATGTTGTCTCATTGGTCGAACTCTCAGAGGTCTACCATTTATCAAAGCACACAAGAAGGAACAAGTGCGAGACCTAACCATTATACATCAGCTTAATAAAAGACTTTATTTAAGTGGAATAGTCGTTCCTGATAAAAATAGCTGTCACCCCATCATGCCTAACAGGCTATATACAGTATGAGACTTCATACTGTGAGACTTTGGGTCGCGTTCAGTCGTTTTCATTAATGAGTGCTGATGAATGAGCCAGATGGTTTCTGCATACCTAAACAGGTGCCTACCTCTGACGCTCACCACGCACATGCTGGAAAATAAATGGATGGAGGAGAAGCGATTGAGCAGCAGAGAAAGAAAGATGTAAACATTGAGCTGACAGGAGGAACTCGCCGCTTGGAGACTCTGAATATTTGCCTGTATAATGGAACGCTGTTAAAGAGATAATTCAATCATAAATGAAAATTTTGTCTACAAGATTTTCAAGCAACTGTATGGTTTCAGAAGACTTCAGATATAGCATATGGGTTGTTTACACTTTTTAACATTACCCTTTCCTAAAATATAAAGTCAACAAAATATTCCAATTCATACAAACCATTTATACCATGTGTAGAAAGGAAGTTTCCAGAATATTATTTGGAAAAATATGGTTCCACTTTATTTTGATAGTCCACTTTAGACATTCTACTAACTACTGTATAAGTAACTTACTACATGTCAACTTTATTATTTTTAGGGGTAGGGGTAGGGTTAGTAGAATAAGTTGACATGTACTTTGTAAAGTTTAAGTTGTAAAGTGGACTATTGAGAGAGAAAAAAGTGTTACCAAAATACATATTTTAAATATTTATATGTAATAAGTGAACAAAAATTAATATTTTTATAACACTTTACAATAAGGTCTCATTTGTTAACATTAGTTAACTTATTAACTAACGTGAACTAACAGTAAGCAATACATTTGTTACAGTATTTAGGTAACACTTTACAATAAGGTAAACATTAGTTAATGTATTAACTAACATGAACTAACCATGACCAATACATTTGTTATTTACTAATCTTCGTTAACGTTAGTTAATGAAAATACAGTTGTTCATTGTTTGCTCATGTTAGTTCACAGTGCATTAACTAATGTTAACAAGATTTTAATAATGTATTAGTAAATGTTGAAATTAACATGAACAAAGATTAATAAATGCTGTATAAGTGCAGTTCATTATTAGTTCATGTTAACTAATGAACCTTATTGTAGTGTCACCAGTATTTTTTTAATCTTCGTTAATGTTAGTTAATAAAAATCCAGCTGTTCGTTGTTTGTTCATGTTAGTTCACAGTGCATTAACTAATGTTAATAAATACAACATTTAATTTCCATAATGTATTAGCAAATGTTGAAATTAACATTAATAAATGATGTAGAAGTATTGTTTATTCTTAGTTAATGTTAACTAACTAATGAAACCTTATTGTAAAGTGTTACCAATATTTTATACATATTTTAAACATACAATAAAAAAATTTTAAATACATAAAAATCTCTCAAATTTCCTTGGACCTCAGTTTAAAAACTCCTGGTCTGGACTAGACTGGAATGTTTTTGGTGCAATTTTGGAGTTTGACAGTATAAATCAGGTTACACTTTATTTTAAGTGTTACAGTGTAATTATACATTTAGGTATTGAGTAATATTAACTAGCTATATTTACTTACTATAGGGTTATGGTTAAGATTAAGTTTGGTTTAAGGTTAGTTGAATGTATAATTTATAGTTATTACTATAGTATATAACAAGGACACTGTAAAAAAGTGTTACCATAAATCACTAATCTACTTTCTGACAAGCTTTCTCACTCCCTAAGACCATGCAGGCCTGTAACAACACTGTTCTGAAAGTAGTCATGATTTTTAGGACTCTTCAGAACGTTTGGTCAGTTGGATGTAGGCCACTTGTGCATTCTTAAATTTTTACGAAACTCATGACAGATGGAGTGAGGCAGTGTGGGACATCTGTGGATATGTGTGTGTTCGCTCTACACTGTCTGCAGCTTAGGTAATCATTCCATTAAGCGTATTTTGCGTGAACTAGTCTCCCTCATACGGGTTGCATTCCCTCAGGAAAGCATTACAGTATTGCTATCGAGTCTCCCAAATGTCAAAGCAATACTAATCTGGATATGCTCAATGAAAGCATGCCACAAACTTCCCCTATTGTTGCAGATAATAAAACAAGGAGCATGGCCATGGGGGCCGATTTAAAAAGCGGCCCCACGTTTTTGTGTTGACGTTTTTGATTTCACCCACTTTCTGCTTTAATTTGATTTGCTCGGGATCTGAATGGAATAGATGAAAAGCCACCTGAGGCATGGGATTAGCCAGGCAGCAGTGCTGTTCCCGATGCACACACCTATTTAGCTATGTGCTGTTTCTTTAACCCTAATGCTGTGTGCTAATGGCAGTATGAAATGTAGTAATGTAGGGGTTATACTAATTTATACCATGGTCTGTCTGAATACTCAATTCTGATTAGCTAGAAGGTGTGCATTAAAACAGATTAATGCACTGGTAGTTCCAAGTCAGTTTAACCACTGTTCTATATTATGCACTGATTTCACTGAAGCACACACACTCGCACACAGAGATCAGAGATCGCGCTGCGCACACACAGAAACATTCAGGAGCACAGAAACTTGTCAACACTGCCCTCTGAATTTTATTAATATATTAGCTTCCCTACTGAATCACTACATTATATTACTCAGCAAGGAGGTGGTAACGTCACTGTTTTTGATGTAATTAAACTCACAGCTTCATTGCTAGTAGAGAGATGCTACACAGATGCAGGTATCGCACGCATCTCTCTCTCTCTCTTCATTAATCGATAGGCTAACAACTCCGCTTCGTGTCGGGTGGTTCTTTACCTCCATGTCATGGGTACAGAACATTTATCTAATAAAGCATGATTCGAGCGTATACCGATATATGTATCTCTTAGTTTTGCTACTCAGACAATAAAAGTAAAGCATTTGTAAAGCATTTTCTTCATGTTACACCACTAATTAAACAATTAGCTTGTTAAAAGCCACACTATGGCCACATACACACTGCATCTAAATTTGGTGCTCAATTTATCGTTAAGTGCTTAATCCTGTTCTGTACAAACAGAGATCAGTAATTTACGTGAGTGACAACCGCATTCTACAACCGAATTAACTTCGCATTAACCAAATTTCTATGCAGTTTGTACGGAACTGAACTGAACTAGTTGTTAATGATGTCTCTTTTATATGCGCAAGAAAACCAGATGGATAGAAGTACGAGCATTGACTCTTTGTGTTGCCAGATCTTGCTAAAAAAAAAAAAAACAGCAAACAAAAACAGGCCCATAATAAATTAAAAAAATATACAAATGCTTTATATTGAAAACAAGAATAAAATATCGAGACCCGCACCTTCCCACCTTAATGACTCCATAAACTTGATTGATTTGTGAGCCAAGCTCACAAAAAAGCAAAAGCCCCAAAAAGCTTATAATAAGTGGACATGGCAACACTGCGAGAGCATGCTCTGTGAAGCAGCCTTCCAATACAAAACACGACACCTCCGTTGACGGTGCTTTAGCTAAAATTGCCAAACAGAATGAGTCTTTGGTCGCTGTAATATTAATTTATCAAAAATAGCAGATACCAAAGACGCCACGCCAGACTGTCACTATGGTTACCACGATGTAAATCATCACAACTTTGGGAGTGAGTTGCGTTCTGTACACACACGGAATGAAAATTTAGGGGATAACTCCTGTATTTAAACTTGGTTGTCACTCAAGAAACTTTAAAGTATGTACGTGGCCTATTTTGAAAACTGTTGTCTTACTTCTGGATCACACCTTTTTTTCTTTTTTCTTTTTTTACATCACAGATTTGTTGGTCGTTAATTCAAAATGTGAATGACACAACCTTATAAAAGGTACACGTTGCATCTACTCTTCAAATAAGTAAAGCTGTATCCCTTCTTCTAAATCTGAGTTTCTCTCACTCTCTCTTTCAGGTCGGTGCTGGTGGCAGGTGATTTGTCAGGACGTTTGTGTTGATTAATCTACCGCTGGAGCCCGTATATTGGGCCGCAGTGCTGTCAGCTGGCAGGGGGAGAACCAGGAGTGGCTCGGCTGAGGCAGACCACCACCCAGGTGGCTACATTGGAGTTAAATGAGCTGTGCAGAGTTTCATATATGCACACACACATGCTCCTGCTCATCCCGCATGATTTGGCATAGCACATCAACGAACAATAAGTTATGGCCGCTCTGGCCCGTCAGCGTTTCTGTCATCAACTCTGTGTCACCTCCATCCAAACAGAGCCAGCCTGTACCTACAGTCATGATAGTGGGGTATAACCCAACTATAGCTTCCTTAACAGAGTAAAGAACTGTTATTCTAAAAAAAAAAAACTGTGTATATATAAAGTACAATAAAAGGATTTTTATATGTGCCTGTCAAAAGAGGTTGCTCTTGCAAAGCTCATTTCATAATACAGTACCTCAACTGAGAAACTATAATAAAATGAGACAATTGTTGACATAAGAGTCTAGAACTATACAATTAAATAATTTCTTACAGTAACTTAATTAAGATCACATTTATTTTAGATGATTCTTCCTAAATTCATTAATAAAATAAAAAAAATAAAATAAAATTAGTGTAATGGTATAAAATGAATGTGGAGAGTGTTGATTGCAAACTTGTCTTGACAAATCTGAGCACAGTTTGAGATAATGTTGAGGTCTATATTGATTATATATTGATATTAAAGGTAATAAAAATATACATTAACATTACTTAAATACTTTAGTTAAAGGGTTAGTTCACCCAAAAATGAAAATTCTGTCATTAATTACTCACCCTCATGTCGTTCTACACCCGTAAGACCTTCTTCATCTTCAGAACACAAATTAAGACATTTTTTAATGAAATCCGATGGCTCAGTGAGGCCTCTATTGCCAGCAAGATAATTAACACTTTCAGATGCCCAGAAAGATAAAACAGTTAAAATAAAACAGTTCATGTGACGGCAGTGGTTCAACCTTAATATTATAAAGGGACGAGAATACTTTTTGTGCGCCAAAAAACAAAATAACGGCTTTTCAACAATATCTAGTGATGGCTAATTCCAAAACGAAGCTTTACAAATTGCTTTTGTTTCGAATCAGTGGTTTGGAGTGCCAACGTCAGGTGATTTCAGTAAACGAGGCTTCGTTACGTCATAAGTGTTTCGAAATTTCAATAGTTCACATGACTTTGGCAGTTTGATACGCAATCCGAACCATTGATTTGAAACAAATGATTCGTAAAGCTTCGAAGCTTCATGAAGCAGTGTTTTAAAATCGCTCATCACTAGATATTGTTAAAAAGTCATTATTTTGTTTTTTTGGTGCACAAAAAGTATTCTCGTCGCTTTATAATATTAAGGTTGAACGACTGTAGTCACATGAACTGTTTTAAATATGTCCTTAGTAGCTTTCTGGGCATCTGAAAGTGTTAATTATCTTGCTGTCAATGGAGGCCTCACTGAGCCATCGGATTTTATCAAAAATATCTTAATTGGGTGTAGAACGACATGAGGGAGAGACATTTTTGGGTGAACTAACCCTATAAGGTGAACTAGCAGAACAATACTTTTACAGCATTTAATAATCTTAGTTGATTTAATAATACATTTTTTAAATGAAAAGTCACATCTGTTAACAATAGTAATGCACTGAACTATAATGAATTATTATTAAGCATTTTTTTCTGTCATCCTTTGGCATCCATTCAAGTGCGATAAGACTCAAAAAACTTCAGACATTGAGTTCTCTTTTGCACTTGAATGGACAAAAACACACAAAATTATATGAAAATTCCAGTTTTGTCAAGTATCCTCATATGCACAGTCTTAAATGTGTTAAAAAGTGTTAAATGAGTTGCTGAGTTAAATGTGTGTCAGATCCTACTGTAAAGAGCTGTGAGAAGATAGGATGTGTGTCAGATCCGTGTTGTTTCAGGACTTAAAGTGACAACAGAGACCTTACTGTAAAGTGTTGTCAAAATTCATATTGCTCTGGCTTACTTTATAGAGCTGAATTTGATAAAGAGATTGGTTGTATGAACCTGCATCTCATAATGCCACAATACCAGTCAAATTAAATCAATCACTGTACAAATAATTACTGTAACGTTGTAATCCACTTTAGCAATGCAAGTTAGCGAACTTAGCTATTAGCTTTTCCACAGTTTAGTTTTTGTTTTTTTTTTGTTTGTTTTTTTTAACTGAAATAAATATAATACAAAGAAACTTGAAGTAAATTCACAATTGCATATTATATTAAAATATTGAGAAATAAGCATTAGCTATTTAATTAATCAACTCCTCATTTTAAAGCGAAAACAATATGGCAGTTTGGCCAGTTGAGTGTGAGTCATTAACAAACATCCTGAGCACGTCCCACCATGAAACAAGTGCACTGAAAAGGCCTTTTAAAATATCCATTGACTATAAATCTCACTGGACCAAGGATAGTACATTTACTCTGCCTGCCCAATCTCATCTATTTAGTCTAATTACAAACACTACACCACTCATAAAAGTCTGAGAGGCTGTTAATCCTCACAGCTCATACTCACAAACCTTTAGGAATGCCTGTTAGGAAACATAAATTCAGGAAATGCTGATGGAAAGAAAGAAAGAAAGAAAGAAAGAAAGAAAGAAAGAAAGAAAGAAAGAAAGAAAGAAAGAAAGAAAGAAAGAAAGAAAGAAAGAAAGAAAGAAAAGGAAGTCATACAAGTTTGAACACCATGAAGGTGAGAAAATGATGACAGAATTTTCATTTTTCAATATCTTCAGTATTTTTCATCTCTTTAAAGGAACACTCCACTTTTTTTGAAAATCATTTTCCAACTCCCCTAGAGTTAAACAGTTGAGTTTTACCGTTTTCGGCCAAGAAAATTGCAACTTTTCATTTTCCGTCGGTCTTAGTACACGATGTAACTACAGAAGAGTCAAGTTTTAAATAGGAAAAATATCGAAACTCTTTGGTCATTTTTTAACGAGATGCTAACGGTCTAATCAGATTCAATGAACTATGCTAAGCTATGCTAAAAGTGGTACCGCCAGACCCGGAGATCGGCTGAATGGATTAGAAAATGGTAAAACTCAACTGTTTAACTCTAGGGGAGTTAGAAAATTAGCCTATTTTCAAAAAAAGTGGAGTGTTCCTTTAAGGATGTTTAGATATTTTACATGGGAAAACACAAAGGACGATAAAGAATAATGTGATGGAAGTGATGAAAGAAAGAAATCACAAGGAAAAAAAACGAGCAAGATTGATGATCAGTCATTGGCTGACCCTCCTTTCACTCAACGAGCCCCTCCTGCCCGTCCACAGGTGAGGCAGACAGGCAGAATGTTTAACCTTTCCTTTGTTCCGCCACGATGCCTGTGAAAGAAAGTCTCCTGTGGCTTCACTTTCACTGCAGCCTCTGCTCCACACCACACGGCTCAACTCAAACCAAAAGTCTCAGTCACACTGCATGCTTGAGGTGGCAAAACAGACCAACTGTGAAATAAAGGAAGACTCTGTGATTAATCCACCTGCCTTAATTCAACACGCCCTCATCCCAGCCTACAACCCACACAGATGAAAAACAAATGGCTATAGTTAAACAAACATGTACTTTATGTGGCAGAAAGCACACCTGCTAGTACTCCATCACTCTTGGACAATTTGAACTTCATTTGAGGTTACAGGAAGATCTAAGGACCTAAAATATGAGCTGATTACTGTTGCGCAAATTCCTATGAATTAATTGTAGGGTTCAAAACCAAAAAGTACAACAGTTGTGGAGCAACTATAAACACATTCTTATGTCCAGTACAGGTCATGACGAAGACCAGAACAACACATTAACAGTGATGGAAAATGCTGGATTCAGGAGAAAAAATAACAACAACAACATTAAAGAAATGTGTGAAACCAAAAGCAGCTGTCTCACTACCCATTCAGTCAGTAACAAACAGGGGTTTTCGAAAGGAACTACTTTGGAAAAAACATCACTATTACTGTTGTTCACTATCATTAATCCACAACTCTTAGGCAGTCTTCTTCAGTTTATGACTTGAACCGCACCTTTTGTGCCATGGACGTGAATGATAATTCAAACGGAGAAAGAGTGACTTTATGAAGTGACTTTATTAAAATATAATAGAAGTGATGAAAGATCCCTTACAGTTGCATTAAGCAGGGCTCCAAGCTGGATTTATGGACCAGAACCGGAATATCACAGAGACTTAGCAAAAATACCTTGCAACCACGCAGAACACCTTAAACCATGTCTGCGCCGCAAAAGCTGGCGTCAATCAGCGGATCCCTAATATATCCGCTGATAAATGCCTGCTTTCAAACGCTCCAATGTACATCTGTGTAAGCGCTCATTGAAGAGCTACTACTTCCGGCGAGAAGTTGCAAACCAAATGTACTACCTAGTATACAGTATGAAGAGCGTCAAAGATGTCTATTTACAACATGTTTTTGAAGTTTTGATCATTGTAGCCAATCACAGACATATCCGTTGAGCGAGTGAACACAAGAATAAGAATCCGCTCAACAGAGCTCAAAATGCTAGGGGGAAATGCTGGCATCGGCACATTTTTAAAATTTCAGTACCGACTGAAGTCAGTACAACCCTAGTTTGGAGGGGCCGAATTTGGCATACTCTAGTAGCTACCCAGAACAATCTATGTCCTAACAACCAGACAGAACATTCTAGCAAACATGTAGAAAACCCTATCAATGACCAAGCAACCACTCAGAACCGCTCAATCAGATAACATTTTGGCATTTCATAGGCCGAAAAGTAGACATCTATCCTGCCTTCAAAAACTGACCAGATGGAGGCTTCATAGTAGACTGGATGTTATGCTTACATGCCTTACTACTGTACCTCCAGATGTGGCTTGAAAAGCACCTGTACCGTATAAAGAACCTGTTAAGCCCACTATGGTTCTTCAGCAGTTCTTAAGGGTGGTTAAGGTGCTATATAGCATCACTGCCGTACAAAGAAACCATTGAGCCCCTGTAGAGTTCTTTAAAGGTTCTCTAACTCTCTCTTAGTTTAGTTGGGGAAAGGATTAAAAAATGATATTAAAATACAGTGTATTTCCTGAAGATAACATAGTTCTCAAACTTTTTGCCCCCAAGGTCCCTGTATAAGGAAATATTCCAGGGCCCCAACATGAGACTTTTTGACCTCAGAAAAAAAACAAAAAAAAATGTTTGATTCATTGATGTTTTGATTCAAAACAGCTTTTGCCATTGTAGAAAATTCCCATTCATGGCAAACATATGAGAGTGGGGTAACATATCTACAATAGAGAATGGGGTGGTGGTGGTATGCAAAAAGACAGTTGGGATACTGAAAGCTGTCAGTTGGAGTTTAAATTATGTGGAAGTTGGAACACAATTGGAGGATGAGAGAAAGCTAAGACATGGTGAATGGCTATAGTCTTTGAATGAATGTAAACTGATAAGAGGCTCGATAGTAGGAAGTGTTTGTGAAGTCAGTTATATACCAAAATTATGTCACAAACTTCAATAAAAAGGATATATTTAAGTGCTTTGTGTTATTAATGTAGTCAAATAATTAGGCTATAATTTGATGTTTTGTGACTGAAGCATTGTGGAAGTAAAGTTTTCAATCAACTCTTATGGTTCTACATAGCACCATTTGACAAAGGTGCTGTATAGCACCTTCAAAGATAGGTTCCACTACGATTACAAGCCAATGAACCACTTTTAGTGCTATTTAGCACCATTTTTGTTTAGAGTATACTTAGAGAAGAACAAAATGCAGCTAACCATTCTTTCACAACATCACAGTCAAATAATTCAGCACACATTGTTTATATGAAGAAGCCGGCGAGTTAAACCTTACTTAGTTAAAATGCTTACTTTGGATTTCAAAGAAGAAAAGAGGTATTGTGAAAACCTACCAGTTTTCAATAAAGCTTGTTTATTTAAGTGAAGAGATTAGCCGACAGTAAGCTCACGGGTATAAGCCGCTTTCAATGTATATAAGCAGAAAATGCATTCATTATCCCCAGAGTCATTGCTTTAATAACACAATATGTGAATAAACAAACCCTTTATGATTAAAAAAAGAGAGAAAGAAAACAAAGATTGTGTCAGTACATAAACAGCTCTTTGGTAAAGGCACATCAGACTGATTCAATTGCTCGACATTTGTAATGTTTGATTAAGTTTTAATGCTCTTGAAATATTACACATTCAAAACCCTAAGAATGGCAGCAGATACGACTGTCTTTGATGCGTTTATGAATAATAAATTTATTAGATAACTACCCATATTACAAAGTAAAATGATGCTTGTTTCTAAGGATCTTTTCTCGTCAGGTTTTGAGAGCCGTCCAATCCTCTTCAAAGCAACTCTAGCGCAATGACTGTCTTAGTCACCTATTGTAAACAAAGCGCTGTGATAAAGAGAATGGGAGAGCGAATGTAATTGTGGGAAAGCGTTGAGCGGAAGGCTTTGTGCTGATACTGTAGGGGCTTTCTGCCCTGTAGCCTGTGCAGCAGCCATGAAAGAAATGAAGCATTGAAGTTTGCCTTTCATCCGGCATAAAAAGCCACACAATTGACTGAGTCACATCCCAAGCAGCTAGCAAGCACTTCTGCTCTAAACCGCATAAGCGCTGGATCACAATGCAGAGGCTAAACTCTGCATTTCAAGCCGTGGATTTCAAGCCAATCCCAGCCTGGATCCTGGTGACAAAGTTACGCACACTCTCTCATTCTCCTGTCATGTCTTTCTTTTTAGACCACAGAATAATCTGCACTGCTGCGCACTATGATATCCACATGTATGTGGAATCATTGGATTTTAAAGGGATGGTTCACTCAAAAAATGGTATTCTGTCAACATTTACTTAACTTTATGTTGTTTCATATTTATACTTGCACATGAAGTCAGGTTCGACAACAGTGACACCAAAGGGCATTTATTCTTGGCAATGTTATATTGTTAACAATCTAAAACACATTTTTGTTTACTGAAATAAAAATAAAAGCTAACTTAACCAGAAAAATAACTATAACTAAACTGAAAAATCATTACTCCTTCATGTATTTTAACACAATATATACTTAAAATGTAAACTTTTACAAAATAACTGGTAAAAACTAATACTAAACAAACTGCAACAGCGTGATCATGTCAATATGGACCATGTTTCCAGCACCTTATTGAATCTATGCCATGAGGAATTAAGGAAGTTCTGAAGGCAAAAGGCGGTCCAACCTGATACAAGCAATATATTACTCCAAAAATAACTAAAATAAGAAATATTCTAAATCTTGAAACCTTTACAACATAACTGAAAAAAAAAAAAAAAAAAAATATATATATATATATATATATGTTGTATATATGGTTTGAAACATATTATAAAACGGTTGTGTAGTCCTTGATTCTGATTGGTCAATAGCTGTGTTTTATTCACGATAAAACACGGCTATGACCGCTTCACCCAACGGTTCTGTGTATCACTACACAACACCCTTAGCAACCACTCCAGGCAGCGTAAACTGTATGTTCTCAATTGATATTGTTCATTGAAGCTTACTGTATTATGTATTGTGAGAAAGAGATTGAGTGAGCGAGTTTATTACCTGCATTTAGATTTAGCATTTTCCTTCAGGTCAGTCCTATGTCCATAATAAAAAATCTGTTTAAATGTCCAATGTATTATCCTGTCCTTTTAACAGTTAAGGGGTTTTCCCGTGACTGACAGCACTAGTCAAAGCATTTGTCAGTTGCATCTTGTTCTGTGTTCACAACAATTCAGTCATTTCAATATAAAAGTCTTCGCTACTGACTGACACACTCATAAGGATAGTCTTTGCCGCCATCTAATGGCATAATAATGTAACTTCTGTTGCTGTTCACGGTCAGGGACTATTTTTTTCCGGTGGAAGGAAGGCTTTAGTGAAAATTTACTTCATGAAAGCTGCATTGATACATATTTTTGGCTTTAATATTTGTATTGTGTGGTAACCGTATGGAGTGAATGTTGTGCCATAATTAAACAAACAAATCCAGCATTTTGCAAATAAACATGATCTGCTTTGAAAAGGATAACTCGACTCGCAAACAAACAGAAAAGTGATGTGCAAATACAAAGGTCAGTTTGAGCGAAAATGCAGATGAGTAACAAATATATGTATTGTGTTTTACAAATATAAATAAATGAGCCTACATCATATTTCACAAATAAATACAAACCATCCTACAAATAGCATGTAACCTTTGAACAAACACCAAATCTAGTGCATAGAAACGCACACCTGTCTGTTACGATTGTAAGACACTTGCCTTTTTATGAGATCCCTCGGCTTGATTTTCTCACAAATGTGTGCAGGCAGATTTTCTCACAAATGCAGTTGAGCAACTTCCTCTTCCAAAACAGCAGATGGCGCTTTGCTATGGGTCAATTTACACTAGTCTCCCGAGAGAAGCCCCAAAATGTGTTTATAATAATAATAATAAACTTTATTTTATAGAGCCTTTAAAAGTTGCACCTCAAAGCGCTTTACAAGAACATACAAATGCAATAGAATAGGGTAAATAAAAGATAGAAACATGCATCAAAACATATTTCAAGACACATTTGATCAAATAAATACAGCCTTGATGAGATTAAGAGACTACTTTCAAAACATTAAAAAAACCTTAATGTTTACAAACTTTAGATGAGTACTGTACATGCAGTGAAGGTAATCAATGTAAGCGCTGCCTGAACCAAATTTGAGTGGCTATTATTAATATGTTTAAATGAAAATGAAAAGAGGCAGTGTTTTATAACATGTTTTGTATAACATGTTGCTGGCGGTTATACATACAGAGATAACCGGAGTAGCCAGAGCGAGCAGATCGTGTTTGTTTGCAAAATGCTGGATTTGTTTGTTTAATTATGGCACAATATTAACTCCATATAATCGTTTTATAAAAGCAATAAGGTACTCGAGGCTAGTGCTGTATCGTGAACAAGTCACGGCCGTGACTTATTCACGATACAGCACAGCCTCCTGTACCTTATTGCTTACATGCAAATGAATATAATCAAAATTTTATAGACTGTACGGTACTAACTTTAGCAGCCAAGACAGAACATGGCTGTGAATCAAACATACATTACACAATTTTTAAACAATTAAATACTATATATGATACACATTTCAGTGTAACAGAAGCTTTAGCATATCTGTCATTTAGTGTGTGAAATGACAGTATGGGCTGTGTATGTGTGAGTCTGTCAGGTTTGTGTGTCTCTACCCATATGTGTGACTGGCCATTGGGAAATCAAACAGCACTTTGCCTTGCATCCTTAAAGACTTCATGCCGTGTCCCGGGGGATAGCGTCTGATTGGTCTGCCAAGTTGTCAGGCGTGATAGCTGAATGACAGGTAGGAAACGGCAAACGTCACCCTAACCTCTAACTTTGTTATCTGTAAAGCGGGTAATGAAGAGTACTGGACCGCCTAAACATACAATAACAAACAATATACTACAGAAAATACTAACATAAAGTTTATCACTCGAGCCAATAATAAAAGTATAATGCTATTTAAGACCATCAAACATATTTGAACTCCAAAAAATGATGCATTACTGTGAATAATGTCTGAATCCTTTTTAAAGGGCAGTATAAAAATGACATATTTGATATGCTAACTAAAAATCTTCCTAACTCAGCATCTAAGTGCTTTCTAAGACATCTTAGGAGTATATTTCAGGCTTAGACACAATACAGCCACTAAGTGTCCAATACGGCCCTCATACAGTATTTACAGCACTCTAATTAGTTTTATGCTACACTGAGACATTGTGGTTTGTACGCATTTCATTCACACTGTATCCAGGCATGAAGTGTCTCTTGTCTTAATGGATGTACACAGGCAGCCATTTCTCTTTTTCACACACACGCATGCATCATACACGCAGGGACGCATGGATTTGCGCTTGCCGTGCATTTTTTTTGGTGCCCAATTAATAGATTGCCAGTGTGTTGCATATTTTGCATGATAAAGGAGGGTAATATTAAAGTGCCATTCGTAATGAAAATGCACTTTGCAAATTAAAATATGCCGAAACCCAATTTTTCTAGCTCTTTAGGAAGTAAACAGTCCTTAACCAATTAAAGCTCATTGTAATAATTCTGTGATTTATGGCGGGTACTTTAACTTTCAAAAACTCGGCTAACCCGTATTAAGGTCACCATCCATCATGTCTGTGAAACTGAGAGAGGGAGTAATGGCTGTTGTATTTGCCGCTTTTGATGATAGTATGAAAGAAGTATTAGCACTTGTCAACAAAACTGCTTACAACATAACATTAGCATGCATGAGCTGCAGAGACGATTTGTTATTCTGGCAGCCCCCCTACACATTGTTACATTCTTACGAAGGAGTCTATGTGTGTGTGTGTGTGTGTGTGTGTTTGTGTGCGTGTGTGTGTGTGTGTGTGGCTGTGAGCGAGATACATGGGGAGAGAGGCATCAGGAAAATGGCATGTTTGGTTTTGTGACAGAGTGGCAAAGCCAACGTGAAGGTCTTATTTGCAGTAGGTTGCAATTCAAACAAACAAAGGGATCGGGCATTAGTCATAAGAAAAGTGTAAGAAAGATGGATTAATTATCCAGCTCGCCCTCATATTTACAACCCACTAGTTTACTCAAAGGTGTCAAACTTCTCTAAAATATTTATTTATTAAATAAATAAATATTTTGTATTAGTTGAGTAAAATACTATATATACTTATAGTTTACTATAGTTTTTGTTTACATTTTTTGAAAATTGGTTGCTGGGGAAACATTAAAAAAAAGTATAAAAATACAAAAATAATAATCATGCAAAACAATTTTCTACACTCTAAAAAATTCTGGGTTAAAAACAATTCAAGTTGGGTTGAAAATGGACAAACCCAACATTTGGGTTGTTTTAACCCAGTGGTTTGGTTAAATATTTGCCCAACTCGCTGGGTAGTTTCATTTAACTCAACTATTGCTTAAAAATTACTGTATTGCTTGCTTAAAATGAACCCAAAATATGTTGGAAATTAACATTTATTAATATGTTTAATAAATGAACATTTATTAATACGTTTAATGAATAATAATAATAAAAATAAACATTTATTAAATTGCTTATTAATAAATGTTCACCTTTTGATTATTATTGTTGTCTCTAGTAATAATGTGTCTGATTTTTAATTTCCAACTTATTTTGGGTTAATTTTAAGGGGAGACACTACAGGCAAAAACACTGTTTTTTCAGGCACCTGTCAATTTTGAGATTTTGCACTTTTTGGCTTTTCATAAAGTGTTTTTTCAGACTGGTGGAAAGAAAACATCCAAAATACATTTTTAAGTGTATATCTTATAGCACTTTATCTATTTGTGTCTATAGATTTCAATTACAGTAAATATCTTTAAAGACCCTTTTCTCAAAATGAGTTTTTTCTCCTGCTCTGAGTCAGAAATCTCCACTTCAGCAGAACTTATATACACCAAACTTTACAGTTTTATTCCTATCTATATTTTGAAGGCTTTTACAGAGGGATTTGTTGATATATCATTCCTATCCTGAGTTATAGGTCCTTTTACTCAAAAAAACATGGGCGAAAATAGATTTTTTAAGGCTATTGTCAGTATTCTCTAATTTACTAAAGCACAAAATAAGATATCCAGAATCCCCTCTGTAAAAGCCCTTTCATCTAATATGTCAACAAATAGAACCAAGAATTTTAAACCTGGACCTTTCCAATTTCCAGATTTTGTTTTTGGAAATGTATGCAAATGAGCGTATATTTAAGTATATAAGGCCTCATTTGCATATTAAAACATAAATTTACACAAAACTTGTAATACATTTTTTTTCTTATGTTTATGCCAGTAATAAACTGGAGAAGTTTCACAGTGATATCTTCTAATTTAAAAAAAAAATCCCTATTCACCTGTAGTGTCTCGCCTAAAGACAGCCATTTAATAATTTTTAAACAATAGTTGGGTTAAATAAAACTGTCCAGCATGCTTGGCAAACATTTAACCCAACCGCTGGGTTTGTCCATTTTCAACCCAACTTGGGTTGTTTTTTTACCCAGCATTTTTTAGAGTTTAGAAATGTCAATGACTTGTAAATATTTTAATAATTTCCAAAATGTTTCATATACATTTTTAAAGCAAATGGTCTGCAGAAGGTAGGAATATGTGAATATGATTTTCTTTCTTGCAGACAAAAATAATAATCATGCAACACAATTTATTACATCTAAAAAGTGCTGGCTTCAGAACAACCCAAGTTTGGGTTGAAAATGGACAACTCCAGAGATTGGGTTGTTTTAACCCAGCGGTTGGGTTAAATGTTTGCCCAACCTGCTGCATAGTTTTCTTTAACTCAACTATTGTTTAAAAATTACTGTATTGCTTTCTTAAAATGAACCCAAAATATGTTGGAAATTAACATTTATTAATGTTTAATCAATGAACATTTATTAATACGTTTCATGAATAATAATTCAACAATAAACATTTATTAAATTGCTTATTAATAAATGTTCACCTTTTGATTATTATTGTTGCCTCAAGTAATTGTGTGTTTGATTTCCAACAATTTTGGGTTAATTTAAAGCTAGCCATATAATTTTTTTAAACAATATTAACAATAACAATTAACAATAAAAGAGCCCAGCACGTTGGGCAAACATTTAACCCAACTGCTGAGTCAAACCAACCATTTTCAACCCAAATTGGGTTGTGTTTAACCCAGCATTTTTTAGAGTGTAGGTAAATAAATCTCAAAAAGACTCAAATTTCAAGGGCCGTCCCTCAGTTTAAATCTGCTAAATTTGTCTCTCTTTTTGACCACACAGAGCTGATGAATTAAAAAGCGAACAGGAGAGCAAAAGAGAGAGGCATGAATGTAAATAAAAGCACACAACGGCAGAGGTGTAGAGTTGCCAGACTCTCACACTAAGACACGGGGCAGTAACATTCGGCCATTACAAATGGGCTCCTTGGCTGGAGTCGCACATACACAACTCCGCCTCTTCCCGAGCCAAGAATGCACTTAGCCCCATGCTGGTAAATGAGTCCAACCATTTTGACTTCTAATATTACACACCACGCAGATAGCGACCAGCTCTGGAAAAGTGCACCTTTTGTTGAGACACGAGCATTGCCTTAATCGTGCTTAAACATCAGGGTTTGTGCCAGGTACTAATTAGAGAGTTGGGAGTCGGGGACAGATAATCAAGCGGAGAGCTTAACAGCGTCTCTGATAGGATGACAAAGGCTATTTATTTAGCTTGTCATACAGTAGGACCGCCACTATGGCCCTGTCTCAACACAAGCCCCTTCGTCTCTTAGAGAGGATAATCTAGCTCTGGATGCTGCCTGATTAATAAGACTGCCCGAGTTGTCAGTGTTGCTGAAATGATCCCACTGACCCAAAGCGGGTCGTCATTTGTGTGTACAGTGTTTACCACAATGAATTAGGAGAGATGGTGTTCCATAAGCATCGATGTGCATCCATTAGCTCTGTGTTCACAATGCGTAGATTATGATTGTCAGCCAAAAATGAAAATGCTGCCATCATAAACTCACCCTCAGGTTGTTTCAAACCTATATGACTTTCATTTTACAGTGGATAACAATGGGAAGATTTTGAAGAGGAATTGTATTGGTTTGGCTTTCAAGCTTCAAAATAGATGCAAAAGCACCACAAAAGTATAAAAGTGGTCTTCTGAAGAACAAATCAAAATCATTATTCATAGTAATTATTCACCGAAAATCTTGACATCTATCTTATTTTTAATCAAATCTTTCCAAATGAATCAGCAGATCTGGTTTCACAAACCTAATCTGAATGACATGTTCATTAGATTGATCAGGTTCTTGAGTTCTTACAGACTGACTGAGTCGCAAAAGTTAACAGATCGCTGGAGAGGAAGACTTTTTAGTGAATAATGAGTTAAATTTTATTTTGTTTCTCACTCAAAGCTATCAAATGCCTTCAAAAGACTTTGGTGCTTTCACATACTTTTTGAAACTTAAGAGCTATACTCCACATTCATTCTAAATACACTGACACTCAAAATGTCTACTTTTGTGTTCCATTGAACAAATTAAGCCATATAACATGAGGTTGAGTAAATTGTGACAAAATGTTCATTTTTTGGATGAACTATAGTGTGGCCGGACTTCCACTATCTGTTCAGACTGAGCCCAAATTCTTTCCTCCCTCAATTATAGGCACCATGATAATTCTAGCGTATTTCTCTCTCTGACAGGCTCTCATTAGCTACGGCTCTCTGGGCTATACATTGGGCTAATTTGTGGCGCTTTGACATACACAACCAGCAGGGGAGGGAGGACTGGGGATAAAAGCATCATTTCAATTAATAAAGGCTCTAGTGGCTGATAAGGGCCTTTAGGATGGGGGATGAAGGGGGAGAGGAGAGAAGGTATGAGGGTGAGGTCATGACAATAACTACTCAGCGCTGATCCTCGTTTATGGCCTGTTCATATGAGTTAACACAGGGTAAACCATCTATTTAAAGCTACAGTGGGAGGAAAAGCGCAATTGAGGAAATTAATTTCATCAAAAATACAGTACAAACAGTAATATTGTGAAATATTATTACAATTTAACTGTTTTCTATTTGAATATATTTTAAAAAGTTATGTCTGTGATGGCAAAGCTAAATATTCAGCAGCCATTACTCCAGTCTTCAGTGTCACATGATCCTTCACAAATCATTCTATTAAGCATATTTCTTCCTAATCATTTTTTATTAAATATTTTTTAAATATATTTAAAAGTGAAGTGAGTACTATAATTTGATGTTAAAATAGATTTTAATTGCAGCTCCGTGGAACTTTTAATTAACTTCTGGCTCAACCAATGGTGTGAATTTGGGGCGGGGCCATTTGTTTTCAAGCTATGCAAGATGGGAAGAGTGTTCGGGAACATGTATTTGTGCAAATTCGTTTGGTGAATCTAGTGGTGCAGAAATGACACATTTCACTTGTACAACATACAAATGTTGTATGAATGTCACAGTGCTTAAATTAAATTTAATGAGTTTAAATGTCATTTGCAAAGTAATGCATAGAGGACTATTAGAAATACTCAAGAATGATCATAACGAGAAACAGAACATGTTGCTCCTGCTTTCTCATCCTGTGTAAGAGGTGAGGTAAACGGCTGCCTTTATAGTGGCATGTAATTGTGGTAATCAGTGCTAAATGCTGCTGTTGTGTAATAATGCTTGGCAATAGAGAAATTCACTGGAACGCTAATTTTGAACAGCAAAGAGGTGATTATTTCACCCCCTTCCCAAATGGATTCTAATAGCTCTGCCACACACAT
Source organism: Ctenopharyngodon idella (assembly GCF_019924925.1). Taxonomy (NCBI): domain Eukaryota; kingdom Metazoa; phylum Chordata; class Actinopteri; order Cypriniformes; family Xenocyprididae; genus Ctenopharyngodon; species Ctenopharyngodon idella. The sequence goes on along the minus strand of NC_067224.1, from coordinate 15,736,686 downwards.
GCAAACACACAAAGAATGCAAACACACACACATGCTCATACAGGTACACACCTCCACAAACATAGTCATACTAGTATATTAGTAGTTAACTTGACACCCACACATACGCACACAACTCTGTGTCTGCACTAAAGTCACTGCCATGGCGTTGATATGTGTTTGCTAGGGTGTTCAAAGTACTTTCTCATTGGTTTCTTACTGGTTAAAAGCCCACACCATAGTCTAGATACAATATGGCTCAGATATCTTGTAGCTGTTTTATCATTCACCAGGCAGAAATCATGATTACAAATCCTTATGAAATGTAATAGTACAACTGTCCTCAACAAACCGCACCATTTGAGGTATAATTGTCTATTTACCAGTTCACTTAACGAGGCATGCAAAAATACTACACTACTACTACACTAACACTACTACTACAGTGTCACTGCGGTTTTCTCTCTCTACTGTCCTTCTTTAGTGTGCCATCAAATTGACAGTAAAGCAGACACATCATTTTTAAAGCTCTCTCCACTTCTCCCCCACTCTCTTACACACCTCACTTACTGTATGTATCTTCTCCCAGGCTAAATTCTCCAGGGGATTTGACTTAGTTTACACTGCCATCTTGTTGTCATGACTGCAATGACACGCCTCTCTTTCCCCAATGGTATAGATCTGACAGCTGCTTTTGAACCCAAAAAAGGGAAGGCAAATTTGATTAGAATATAAATGTTATGTTATGAGCACTGAAAAGAGAATTGAATCGGATATTGAGATGGCTTAACCGTATAGGGTTGATACATGTGTGAACGTTCCTCTGGGATGTAAGTATGACTTGTTCTCATGTCTATATGTACATGAAACTGACTGAAACTTTGAACTGTAGTGAAAGTAGATGTAAACCTCTCAACTCTCTGTCTGATTTAAACATCAAAACAACAATATTGTATAATATATTTTGTTTATTAAGCATTTAGTTGAGGTCCTAGACTCTAGCTGACGCTAGCCATGCTAAATAACAAAGCATATTGACAGCTATGATGTAAAGCACCTTACTAATGTGTATGTCATCGTACCTTTCTAAAGAACAAGATTATAGGGTTAATTAGAAAAAGTGCCTCTACCTACATTTTTGCAAAACTCCAAAACGTACCTATACATAAAATTAACTGCAGTTTCCAGCTGAAATGAACACTAGTGGCAGTAAAACACTAACAACTTTTATTCCTTTTTACACAAATGATGATTACAGAGGCCGAATATCAATTAATAAGGACACGGTTTCTTACACAATACAATGTTATGACCTCAAAAACATTTTCTTTTTACCATAGTACATGATTTGTAAACTAATATATTGAGACATTTGCATCACATAAACAGCTCCATATGTATGACATGTAAAGTTGCTCGGTAGCTCACTTGGTACCAGTGTTGCAAAGTCTACGGTTTTCCTGCGAAATTGGGCTACTTTTAAGTTGTTGCCGTGGAGAATTTGGTGCCCGACGGAGAAAATCACACTGGGCTATTTTTTGGCTACTTTTGACTGGCCATTGGGCTACTTTTGTTGCACAGACCTAGCAACCCTGCTTGGTATGGAATTGCGCTTGTGATGCGGAGAGCTCGGGTACAAGTCCTGTGAAGCATAAGTCACGATAAAAGAGCTTGTAGAGGCAAGCTAACATTCAGCAAATGTGTTTTTATCTCATGTTTGCTTTCGGTAACACTGTTGATTAGGTTTATGGTTGGGTTTAATGTAGGTGGTATGCTATTTTATAATGCGATAGAGAGCATTAACTTTTTAGAGCCACTCACCAGACATTTAATTTCCAAACTGCCACAATACGTAAAACAAATAAAAAGTTGTAAGATTCATCTCTTTTGGATCAAACTGAATGCGTTTTCAGCGCATAGGTGCGGGAAGTGGGGTTGCTGGAGGTGCTGCAGCACCCCCTGTTTTCACAGGACAGTAAATGCAACGCAAATTTTTTTTCAGTTACATTTATTAATTTTTATCAGTTAATAACTTGTTTGTAATAAACACTTTAAATGGGCTATAAAAATGTTGTTGTTGTTGTTTTCTTTAAAGAACAACTAAGATCTAATAAAAGAGTTTCCAATAACATGTTTTGCAGCGTTGAGCAATGTAGCCAATCACAGACACATCTGTTGATTTCTGGAACGCATTGAGTCGTTAGGATCCACTCACCGCTCAAAACGCCGTAGTTTTTGTTCAGCGCTGAATGCTTTGCATGCTGGCAAATACTAATTTAAAAAAGTGTAGACATTATTATTAAAGAATCACTGTGCTAGTTATTGAAGCGTTGTGAGATCGCGACGAACTTTCATCTTTTTAGTGATTATAAAGGAACGCTCGTTGCGCACATTCTGCCATGCCAAATCATGCACGCAGCACTGCCTATGCTTGCTTTTATGTTTCTGAATGTTGTTGATACTTTAATAGCAAATATTATAATGTATCATCGTTTATGCTGGGATCTGTAGGTTGTGGCTAGGGCTAGGTGACATGTAACTTAAAAGTGGAACATAGAAATCTCGGATGTACTGAAAAGTTTTATACTTTTTATTTGTTAAATGCTGAGGCTAATGTATTTCCCGTGTGCAGTCAAATGTCCAGGAGTATGGACTATGCAGTGTTCTCAGCAATTTTTTTTCTTTTCTTTTTTTTTTTTTTTCCTCAGCGATATGCTTGTTGTTTCCCGGAGTTTTGACGCGTTTTATATACTTAATAAATGCTTCTTTTTATTAAGTATTTAAAATACACCCCCCTCCCCCTCGAGCGTGCGCACAGCACCCCCAACCTAAATCATCTTCCTTCGCCCCTGTTTCAGCGCCACTCACTGGACATTTCACATTTTTCGTTGCGAAACGTGCAAGAACCAACACAATATTTTGCAGAAAAAACGCACAGACACAATGAGCCTGGGTTGAAAAATAACCTAAGAAACGTCGTAAAAAGCTAAGCTAGTCTGAGCTATGCTAGCATAAGGCACTGTGTTAAATTAGCCTGATTGGCTAATTACTTGTTTTTATTTGAATCTGTATTCAATCAGAGCATAGCCATTAGTGAACATTTCAAACGTCAGACGAGTAATGGACCCCCTCTTCACGGGGCTAAGTAGTTTGGAAGTGAAAATATGAGTTGTCAGTAAAAGTGGCTCTTAAACTAAGCAGTGGCCAGTAAAAAACAGATGAGGAAATGTCCTGTGTGACTTAAACGCGTTCCTTAATGTTAGCATAATCACCATGTAGCGAAAGACTTCCTTTTTAAGACCTTTACTGGACGTGGCGCGTAATTAAACAAGGAAAAGTCATATAAATGGACGTTGTCACGCTTCTGCATGGTTAGTGCTTGGTTGTTAAAGTCACATCTGGTGGAGGTTATTTCCTGAGGCAGTCTTTTAAGGGGGGCTTTTGGAGCTGGGTACTGTACAGCTGTGGGTGGGCATCAAACTGGCAAGAAATTTGTGTCGGGCAGGAAGGACTTCTCTGCGCCGGCCCTCTAAATCCAGTTCTACAACTAATCCTTGATCTTGAAGTCATTTAAACCATGAACGGTGTCTCTCCCCAGTATATTGGTGTAAATAAATCCCTCTGTGCTCACATACAGGCAGAGCCTGAAGCCGTTGATTAGATGTCCGCGGTAGATCAGGGACGGGCTGATCCAAGACCAGCTGTTGAACTTGAGGTGAAGCCACAACCCTCTGAAGAGCTGATCTTTGATCACAGCACCGCTCAGGGAACTCTGGAGCGTAAATGATGTCTCATCCAGCGTCTGCCCATACCCAGGGAAATCACCGTGAAATTCAGAGTACCACGAGCTGATATTATGCATATCCAGCCCATCTCCTCGCCCCCTGACCAGCACACCGGTCTTCGGCTACACTCCCAGGAGCCTTTGCACTGTGAACCTGGCTCTCCATGTGCGCCCTGAGCTCCTGATGATGGCTAAAATGGCATGACTAATGTTATTGCTGCTGCCTTTCCAATGAAGGGCTAATATATGGATTTGTTGCAGGAAATCCCAGGCAGTGTATCCCTGGCTACTCTCACATTCAAATACACAGAGACTCTGAGGCAGAGCAGCTGCAGATGGGTGATGCTATTAGTTGTGGTGATTAGGGGAAGACTACATGCGTGGTGTGGAGAGACTGACTGAGCCAGCGCAGTAATGCGGGAAGCACTGCTGCAAGATGGGATGGATGGTACAAGAGTGCTGGATAGTGTGTGTGTGTGTGTGTGTGTGTGTGTGTGTGTGTGTGTGTGTGTGTGTGTGGCCAGACCTCCTTCTCACTCACACACACACACACACACAAATACATAAATCAATAGATATAATCGCCTTATCACTAATTTCTAGAAAGATACAGGGGAGTAATTGAAAGTTTTTCCCCCAATTATTAAGAAAATGCTTAGCTTAAAGTTTTGAAATTTAGCTTCAAACATCATCAGTATTAATTTACCATAACAAATGCATTTTCCTTTACATGGATATAATTACTAAATATGCATGTAAAATAGCTTTAACCCCCAAAAAGACACTTGAATAGATAACTTTTTTAAATGATTGCCTTTGTGTGATCTTCATGTGCTGGACCCTAACTTCTTCTGGCCTAGAAATAATATTTCATTCATACTGAAAGGAACAATGTTGCAACCAAATTTTGTTGCTACAGAGAATATTGAAGCCAAATCAGACCCGGAAATAACAAAAAGGTAACATATTACAGGAAAATAGCCTAAATTAAATGGTTAGTTCACCCAAAAATTAAAATTCTGTCATTAATTACTCACCCTCATGTCATTTCAGGGTTTTTTTTTTCTTTTTTTTTTCTTCTTCAATAAACAGCAATTTAACCACCACTTTCAAGGTCCATGAACGTAGTAAAGACATCATTAAAATAGTCCACGTGACTGCAGTGGTTCAACCTTAATTTTATGAAATGACAAGAATATTTTTTGTGCTCAAAAACAAAAAAAAAAATGACTTTATTCAACAATATCTTCTCTTCTATGTCATTCTCCTACGCAGTTTACGTTCAGTGCTTCCAGGTTCTACGTCAGAACGTTGAGTCATTATTGGCCGGCTCCTGCGTCAGCATGCTTTGTGCTGCTCACATGAACAGCGTCGGCCAATTCATCAAAAATATCTTAATTTGTGTTCCAAAGATGAATCAAGGTCTTACGAGGCTCATTTCTTCAGCATTTTCTACTGCACATCCTCTTCTAACAATGACAAAGTGTAGGAGGAAAACTGTTCAGAGAAGTGTGTCCTTACATTCAGGCAGTTCTATTTTCTTTTAAACTTACCAGTATAGAAAGAGAGAGAGAGAGAGAGAGAGAGAGAGAGAGGAGGGGGGCAACTGAACAAAATAAAATTGAATTTTTTGCAGTGTTTTCTCTTGCAGGTGGAGCTGATTAAGACCTCTAAGTTTGGCACCTCATATTCCTTTATCCGTTAGGAGAGGGGAGGGGGAGTTGCGTTGTGATGATAGCATATGTGCTGTCTCTGTATATCTGACCTGATTGTAAATCAGCAGTGAAATCTCTATAGCCCTAAAGTACTTTTTCATACTGATATTTTCGCTCCTTCTCTCCTTTTGAAAGTTATTATGGTATGGAATTACATTTATCAATGAATAAGGCAAGTATAGCAGCTTTGTAGGTACTCTTACTGGGAACAAAATTGTACTCAAATGTTAGCTAAATTTAATAATATTAATAATAAATCATGCTTAAATAATAATAATAATAATAATAATGAACAATGAATAGTGATGATAATAATGAATATGATAATATTGATGATGATGATGATGAATAATTAACTTACTTGAACTAGGTTTAGGTAAACCCTACGTTATGGAGACAAAATGTCCCCACAGAGATGGCAATATCAATATCCTTGTAGGGACATTTTTGGGTCGCCATGAGGAAAACGGCTTATAAATCATATTAAGTGATTTTTTTTTTTAAATGTAAAAATGCAGAAAGTTTTCTGTGATGAGTAGGTGTAGGGGTAGAGTTAGAGTTAGAGTTAGGGGATAGAATATACAGATTGTACAGTACAAAAATCATTATGCCAATGGAATATCCACATAAAACATGAAAAACCAACGTGTGTGTGTGTGTGTGTTCTTCCGCAAAGACGCTCCTACCACTGTCATAAAGTGTGACACTGCATGTGTATATTTTGGGGTGCCACCCTCAGAGGGGGGTGAAGACAGTGTGTTGAGAGGCGAGGGGGTTGCAGTCGGGTTCCTGGGCTCCATTTGCAATTGAAAGCAGGGGGCTGTGGCATAATGAAAATGTAAAGCAGTGGTTTCATTTTATTCACTGTGGCAGATCCAGATTCCCAGAGAAACCTCACTCCAGCAATCAGTCTATTAATAATTGAATCTGGTTCAGGAAGTGAGTGAGCCGAGCCGATGCCGCGATGCTACGCCTCACCAGCTGCTGACCCTCATACACACCAGCCAATTACACATCGTCAGTTAATTGTCGGGTGATATGATTGCGCCGCTGTGGGGGAGGATGTGGCGTCACTTGGGGTGGCGGGGGGTTTGTAGACCCCGGGGTGGCAGAAAGAGAGGGCAGAGATGATGAGGGACAGGGAGGAATGAATGACACAGAGAGAACGCTTACTATTAATTGTGCTTGCCAAGGATTCGAACAAACCCCTAACACTATGTATTAAACTTTGGCATGTAGCTTGTCTCGCACCAGTTTGTGCTACAGACATGAATGATATCTCAAAATTGTGCAGCATTTTGAAAAGAGGCGTGCTAGTACTTTTCTAAGCAATTACGACAACGCTCATCTATGAGCTCTTTTAATTTGGGCCACTAAGCAACCATCAGTAAAAATCAAGTTCTATGTATTGCAGACCTTCTATATTATTATTATCTTTATCAGCAACTGAGCCAGAATTCAATGCAGCTGACATAGAAAAGAGACGTTAAACAGTACCAAAAGATTTGATCCACAGGCACAGAGATCATGAAAGAGCTGTAAACATCAGCCAGCCCTCATTCCTCCCAGTATTCAGACTAGTGTTTGATTAGTTTGTGTTTTTTAATGTCCAAGTTTTACACATTTACATCTGATCACCATAGTGTTTAATATTTGGTTACATTCTTTTTTGTGTACAATAATGAGAGCATGATGTGTTCCAGATGATGTGCTCTTTAGCAGATGTATGCTTAATGCTACTACATTAACATAACCCACTGAGAGGTTCATTTAAATGCTTCGCCTAACACTTGAAATTAAACACTGCAAAAAAATAAATAAATAAAAATCAGTACTTTTGTCTTGTTTTCCAATGAAAACATTAACATACTTAAAGCAAGATACATTTAGTTGAAAAGCAAAATTGTGTGAGATAGTAAGACTTTTTCAGAGAATAATGTGTGTATATATATATATATATATATATATATATATATATATATATATATATATATATATATATATATATATACCATATTGCCAAAAGTTTTGGGACACCTGCCTTTACGTGCACATGAACTTTAATGACATCCCATTCTTAATCCGTAGGGTTTAATATGGAGTTGGCCCACCCTTTGCAGCTATAACAGCTTCAACTCTTCTGGGAAGGCTTTCCACAAGGTTTAGGAGTGTGTTTATGGGAATTTTTTACCATTCTTCTAGAAGCGCATTTTTGAGGTCAGGTACTGATGTTGGACAAGAAAGCCTGGCTCGCAGTCTCCGCTCTAATTCATCCCAAAGGTGTTCTATCGGATTGAGGTCAGGACTCTGTGCAGGCCAGTCAAGTTCCTCCACACCAAACTCGCTCATCCATGTCTTTATGGACCTTGCTTTGTGCACTGGTGTGCAGTCATGTTGGAGCAGGAAGGGGCCATCCCTAAACAGTTCTCACAAAGTTGGGAGCATGAAATTGTCCAAAATGTCTTGGTATGCTGAAGCATTAAGAGTTCCTTTCACTGGAACTAAGGGGCCAAGCCCAACCCCTGAAAAACAACCCCACATCATAATCCCCCCTCCACCAAACTTTACACTTGGCACAATGCAGTCAGGCAAGTACCGTTCTCCTGGCAACCGCCAAACCCAGACTCATCCATCAGATTGCCAGACAGAGAAGCGTGATTCGTCACTCCAGAGAACACATCTCCACTGCTCTAGAGTCCAGTGACGCCGTGCTTTACACCACTGCATCCGACGCTTTGCATTGCACTTGGTGATGTAAGGCTTGGATGCAGCTGCTCGGCCATGGAAACCCATTCCATGAAGCTCTCTACGCACTGTTCTTGAGCTAATCTGAAGGCCACACGAAGTTTGGAGGTCTGTAGCTATTGACTCTGCAGAAAGTTGGCGACTTCTGCGCACTGTGTGCCTCAGCATGCGCTGACCCCGCTCTGTGATTTTACGTGGCCTACCACTTCGTGGCTGAGTTGCTGTTTTTCCCAATTGCTTCCACTTTGTTATGATACCACTAACAGTTGACTGGAATATTTAGTAGTGAGGAAATTTCGCAAATGGACTTACTGCACAGGTGGCAACCTATCACGACACACTTGAATTCACTGAGCTCCTGAGAGAGACCCATTCTTTCACAAATGTTTGTAGAAGCAGTCTGCATGCCTAGGTGCTTGATTTTATACACCTGTGGCCATGAAAGTGATTGGAACACCTAAATTCAATGATTTGGAGGGGTGTCCCAATACTTTTTGCAATATAGTGTATATACCTTACTAATTTTTAACTTAATACAAGATATATCAAGTTGCATTTACTTTAATTTACAAAATTTATTTTTTTATGGAATATTGCAGTATTTATTATAAATTATTTATCACTGTACATCATTATTATTTTTTAATTCATGTCCCCTCATAATCTTTAATTAAAAAAAAAAAAAAATCCTCTCCCTCTTGCAGCGACATCTCTTCTCTTATCTGATGGTGTATTCACTGGTGCGAGGGCGGGGCAACCTGTCACTCATATGAGATCGACCAATAGCAAACCACAACTATCCAACTATCAAGCCCCTCGAGAAGTTTCACTCAAATATACCTCACAAAGAAAAGACTAACACAATTTTTATGCTGACTTTAAATTTTGTTTCTCTAAATGCATCTTGTTTTAATGGTATTTTAATGTTTTAATTGGAAAACAATCCAAAAACACTTTTTTTTTTCATTGCAGCACAAGAGTGAAGACAACAGTGAAGTAGATGCAGCAGTCAAGTTCTTGTAGTGATTTCAAAAAGAACCTGTCAAACTGACTCTTATGTTTCACATCTTTCGTATTGTCTCTACTAAGACAGAAATACAATGCGAGCGAACTACTCTGGAGAGAGTAACACTTACAGACTTGATAATTGTAGCTACAATCACTGCACACATTGTGACTCAGCAAGAAACACTGCCCCTTCCATTCAAGAAGAAAAAAAAAAACCTTATACATCTCTTCTCCCCATCAGTTCTCTCACTTTAGCCAACCAACATTCAAATATCCAGCAACAGACCCAAAATCCAATGCTTGTTGAAGGCCCTGGGGAACTAGTTCATTCTCTGTATGGCTTCACCAGAGACAGGATGACACTTGTTGCCTAGGGCAGTTATGCTGTGTTACATTCAAAGTATAATGTGGGATATTCCTACTTGATATCTCTTGCTTCTTACCATATAGCATTCTGTTGAAGAATAGCTTTTGAGAATGAATACTTGCTAATAGCTTTTATTTTGTAAAGCAAGTCATTGACATTTACTAATTTGGGAGACGTTTTTTTCCAAAGAGACTTGGGGTCATCTTTTAATGTTTTTGAAAGGTATCTCTAAAGCTCACCAATGCTGCATTTATTTGATCAAAAATCCAGTAAAAAACAGTAATATTGTGAAATACTATTACGATTTGAAACAAAGGTTTTCTATTTTAAAATGTGATTTATTCCTGTGATGGCAAAGCTGAATTTTCAGCATCATTACTCCAGTCTTCAGTGTCACATGATCCTTCAGAAATCATTCTTATATGCTGATTTGATGCTCAGGAAAACATTTATTATTATCATCAATGTTGAAAACATGTGTGCTGCTTCATATTTTTGTGGAAACTCTTACTTTTTTTTTTTTTTTCTCAGGATTCTTTGGTGAATAGAAAGTTTAAAAGAACAGAATTTATTTTAAACAGAAATTATTAAAGTCATTACTGTCACTTTTGATTAATTTAATACATCCTTACTGAACAAAATTCATTAATTAATTTCAATAATAACAATAGAAAATCTTACTGACCTCAAACTTTTGAATGGTAGTGTATGTACATATAATTGTAATTCAATGGAATCAAACCTTGGTTTCTCTAAGCAGGAAGTCAGACTGTTCCATTACATTTTTCCAAGAAAAAGAAAGTTGGGAATTTTACAGTTGAATGGTATGCAGCACACACACACACACACACACACACACTTGTAATGCAACACAAATCTACCAATGAGAGTGCAAAGAGTGAAGCTCTCATGATCCACCTGAAAAAAAACCCCTGGCTGCGTTCAAAATTGTATACTCTCTTGAGTAGGTACTTATTTTGAATAAGTGCTTAATTTCCGATCATTAAAAAGTATGAATGTAATCCAGACATACTATATTCACTATGTTGTCACTGTCATGTGACCTACCAGCGTCAGTTGTGTTGCTTCACAATTACTGCCATTCACAAATCCTCTCCCGTGGCCTCATGGATGGTAAAGTGTCCATCAAATTCGCAAATGAGAATTTCGCCTGAAGTAGTAGGTCATCCGGGTACTTTTTGCCTACTCCTTTATTAGCACTGTGAATTCGGACAAATTTCTTTTGTCACATACTGTTTATCACCTACTATATAGTAGGGAAGTATGTGATTTCGGATGCAGCCTTTGAGTATGAATGCCTACTAGTCACTAACAGTACACCGACTTGGTGAAGTCCAGAAGTTTTAATCGCTATCAGTGTCTCGTAAAGGCAGGAAATGGCCCAAAAATAAACAGCTACAAAGGGGTTGGAAAGGTGCGTATATACTGTATGCGTGTGTGAATATGAGATTATAAACAATAACAACAGAAAAAACACTAATCTGAGGCCAGCAAAGAAAGACCATAGTGATATTTACATCATGAAGGTCTCATTGCCTCACCTCCCTCACCCCCCGCTCTCTCTTTCTCTCACTCTCTCTCCTTGATTTGCTTGCTGCAACCTTGTTCTAGATAGAGATATTCAGACTGTCAGTATAAACTGCCTCTGTTTTCATTTTGCATTTATTTCAATGCCAGACTCGAGGCATAAATTTTTCATCACCTGCTAGTCCATGAATAAAAGATTAAAAAGAACTGAGAGGGGAGGGGACACGGGGAGGCAGAGAGAGAGAAAGAGAGAGAAAACACAAGGCAATGTATTGTAGAGACACTGTGTGCATAGGGAAAGTCTCTCTCTCTCTCTCTCTCTCTCTCCATAATTTTTACATCAGGAGCAGTGCGGCAAGGTAAAGATACAATAATGAGGGGTGAAGCCAAGAATCGCCTCACCTTGGCGTTTTATAGGATTACCTGCTGGGAGAATTCAGATTTCTGGGCGCCTCTCAGCTCTTACTTATTTATTCATTTCTATATTTATTTATTTTATTTATTTCTCTATCTGTCTATCTATCTGTTTTTCTCTTTCCCCCTTGAGCAGAGCTTTGACAGGCAGGGCTGGAGTGAGATGTTGGAGGGTGAATGGGCTCATGGAAAATTTCATGATGCACATGCTGGAAAGTTCAGGTGTGAGCCAGAGGGGAAGACAGATGGAGGGATGGAAGGATGGATGGAGAGACAGGATTGTCATTCGCCTCCTGGACCCCGTGCGCAAACTTTCATCCCGAGGACTCATTCAGAATACTGCAGCGAGCGATTTGCCCAAGAAAGACTTCTCAATATTCACATGTGTCATTGTTATATAACATCCTTATATTCTACAAGCTGTCAGAGCACATAATATCAGTGTTTACTAACATGCAAACTCATGAACACATTCACTCACAAACATACTGCTTGGCATTTGTAATGTATTGGTATTAGGATTGTCAATTTAACATGTTAATCTAGTGGGATTAATTATTAAAATACATAAATAAAGCAAGAATAATCAACAATTTTCTGGAAATAGAAATATATTTATATAAATAAAAATTTTTTTTTTAAAAAAGTTAGCGTCAAACACACTGTCTTAAAAATGTGGCTCTCAAAATATTAATAACAACTATAAGAGTATGCTAAAATAACACTGATGCAGACTAGCAATTAAAAAAAAAAAAAATAGTAGACATGAAATACAAGATGGCAACCTGTGCTAACTAACCCAAAACCTTAACCTCAACCAAAATGAAAAACTCAATTGTAAAATAGATTGTGGAGGGCTTATGTTCAGTACAATGGAAATAAACAATATACTGACTCCTAAAGCCATATTTTGTGATAGCCAAAAAAAGCTTCAATAGTATGTGCTTGTGCCTTCAGCAAATGTTGAAATATGTGATTAATTGTAGTGAAGTCATTAATATTAATTAAAGCTAACCAACTTTTTTTGGTTAAAACTATTCAAAATCAATTTTGGCGCAAGTACATAACCAGCCAGTGTTCAAAACTATCTCCTTACCTTAGCCTGATTCACAACGGTAAGCTTGTAATAATGTTTCTTAATCCGGATGGTACTGGTGGGTTTCTGCAGGAAATTGGAGCATGCAGCCGTTTGTCTTTGCGTCATTATGTCACGTCTGTTTACATAGAGAAGGAGTCCCAGCTAGCAGGTTACATGGCATGTGGAGGAAGCTACAGCATTTATAGACTTTTCTCACAGCAGTTGCAATAATTAAATTTATCATTTTGATGGCGGATTATAATCCAGAAAGGTCCAAATGACAATCATCAGTGACAACTGGAGATTCACTCGTAGTCAAAAGCAAAAGACTTCGGACTGCGGAGTGGCTTCAGAAATTGAAATCTACAGGTAAAGCTAATACACACTAAATATATAGTCAAGCAATGCTGATTTTAACATTAACAATTTGAAAGTATAACAATAATAATATTTTGCACAGTTTGACATGATCTGAGCTAAGTGATTTACTGATTTAATCACCATTGGTAGCGAGATTTATTGGGTTTTTTTTTTGTGTTTTTTTCCTCAGTTGGTCAGAAAAAAAAGTGGCAGACATGTTACTTACTTGTTCAGATGACATTTTCCGGAAACTGAAAACTGACAGCAAACATTAGATTCATCCACGCTGAGGAGTCGTGCCGATGCACAACCCACGTAAGATTATAATTCCACAAATAACTGCAATTGCAGGTTTCAAACAGAGATGGCGACAAAGAGGCAAAACTTACGGACTGTAGCTTTAATTGCCAAATGTAATTCATTTGAAGTTACCATGAACAGTATTTTGCTTCAGCACAGAATGAATGAATGAATGAATGAATGAATGAACAACCTTGGAATTATAAGGTTCTATCTGCATTCTGATCAGTTTTGAGATATTGAGCCTCAAAGTTTTTGCATTCCATACTCCTTTGTAGATAGAACCTTTATGTTTTTTTTTTAAAAAGTCACAGAATGTACACACACACACACAAAAAAAAAAAAAAAAAAAAAAAAACATCACATAATGTATGACACAATTTTGACAAAAATGTCAGATAGAAGCTTATAATTCCAAGGCGACGAATTAAGTAAGTAAATAAAAGCAGCATATAAGTCAATTTCCTGTCACTGATCTGTATGTTTGTGTGGATTACACCACAGTGGCAACTTGGGGCAAAGACATAATGTGACAACAGCCACCAAGATTTGGTGTCCTTTACTGTACACACATACACACAACCTGCATCCATCTACTGCATATTTCATGACTTTTTTTAATCAAACCTCCTCAATTCAACACACATGAGTATGAAGCTTCTAGATGTCATAATATGTCCCAACAGCATGTCTCCTATCAGTGCTAATCTCTGTCCAAAAATCTCCCCAAGTTCATTCATCAAACAACACAAGATAATATGAAAATCTGGTCATCCTTTATTGACCCTCATGTCATTTAAAACCCATTTAAAAACTGTTCTTTTCCATACAATGAATTGTGACAAGCTCCAAAAAACAAAACAAAACAAAACAAAAACACCATAAAAGTATCACAAAAGTAGTCCATATGACTCATGCCTTGTATGCCAACTCCTCTGAAGTCATATACTGTACACAACTCTGTGAGGAACAAGTCTTATGGATGACTTCAATGGTGTTTTAATAATGCTACAGTATTTTGTCCTTGACGGTGTTGATCACTGTCCATTTTCCTCATATGGAGACAAGCAGGATTCTGTTAAACATCTAATTTTGTGCTCGACTAAAGAAAATAAATTCATACATATTTGAAATGACATAAAGATTAGTAAATAATGAAAGAAAAACCTAGTTTGGATGAACACTTTAAAGAGTTAAAAGCGAAATTTGTCTTATTTTGAATCCAGAGAACAGAATCCGCCATTCATTTCTGCTCTAAAAAAAAGGTTAAGCAGGTACATCATGTACCTCCAGTTCTGGGACAGAGTTAAAATAGACACTGGGACTGTAAAGATGAGGAAAGGTGAACAGGTGGGCCAATCAATCTGTAGAACAAGGCTGGCTGCCAACACTGTGTGTGTGTGTGTGTGTGTCAGTATAAAGCTGTGGGAGAGTGAGAAAAGGACTTTCACAAGAGCAGAGAGAGAGAGAGAGAGGAAGAGAGAGAGACCCCACTGTTCCTAATGAGCTATGAGAAAGTGCCCTCTCAGCAGAGTGACACAGACAAAATCTGTGTGTGCACAGAGTTCGGGAATGGCATGTGGGGAGTTGATATTATTTCTCTGTTGGAGAGATGCACCAATTCTCAGTAAAATCGACACAGTTCTCACTTTCCGATGTTGCTGTATTATTCTACTTTTCCACGCTCATGTACACACACCCACACAATAGTTAGAGCATCATCGCTTAGATCACATCTCAACCGGGAGCCCAATTCCAGTAGAATGTGGGCACATGGACTGGCATCTGTGCCAGCGTGTCACACATTTGCCAGGCTATGATGGGTTCCCAGAGGCTGGGCACGTATCCAGTCTGCACTAAGCTAGGAGTACCAATGTGCCATTCATCCCAAAAACTTTCAGAGTGATACATATAGTACATAGTGCTGTCACTTTTTCCCAATATCTCATGCATTTTTCAAAGATCTCTTCTAGAAGCTTGCATTCAATATACCAAAATTCTTGAAACTCTTATTGTTAAAGTCAATATAATTTAAAACCAATTTTACTTCCAAAATGTGGCATATTTCTGAGTGAAATTAAAGATTGGTAAAATCCATCCAAAATTGATTAGATCATTGGACCAGATTTGAATCAAACCAATATGAGTTTGTGGATTGTGGATGACTTTTCCCTCCTGAAAGACCACTTTTGTGAAGCTGTTTTGAGTTTGTTTGTTAAGTTTTTAATGCTGTGTTAGCATCAGGGCCATGTACATGGCAAACACAAGGTCATCATCACAATCCATACAATTTAAATTACTATATATAACATTTAAACTTCAAATGAGACAAAAAAAATCTGAAACACATTTGGCTGATACATTATGAAAAGCTTTACGAATCTTTTGTTTTGAATCAGTGGTTCGGAGCGTGTATCAAACAGCCACAGTCACGTGATTTCAGTAAATGAGGCTTTGTTACGTCATAAGTGTTTCAAAATTTCAATGGTTCACCACTGGGGGGCGTGACTTTGACAGTTTGATACACACTTCGAACCACTGATTTGAAACAAAAGATTCGTAAAGCTTCGAAGCTTCATGAAGCAGTGTTTTGAAATTGCCCATCACTAGATATTGTTAAATAAAGTCGTTATTTTGTTTTTTTGGCGTACAAAAAGTATTCTCGTCACTACATAACATTAAGGTTGAACCGCTGTAGTCACATGAAATGTTTTAAATATGTCTTTAGTAACTTTTTGGGCATTGAAAGTGTTCATTATCTTGCTGTCAATGCAGGCCTCACTGAGCCATCGGATTTTATCAAAAATATCTTAATTTGTGTTCTGAAGATGAACGAAGGTCTTACGGGTGTGGAACGACATGAGGGTGAGTAATTAATGACAGAATTTTCATTTTTGGGTGAACTAACCCTTTAATACTAGGGCTTATTTCATACAATTTACTATTTTTATATACGTCCCATTCCTTCTGCCACTTGTTTGTGAAGATGTTTTGAGTGAGACATGGAAACTAAATGTTAAGTTCTTTATGTGTATCAACATATGCTAATAATTTTTTTTTCAAATTGTCATAACCTTAATTAAATTACCATTAACCTGTATTAAATTATTCTGTGTTAACTACTGACAAGATTTCAGTCTACATTATTAGGACCAGCAGACTAAAACAGCTATTTGACAGTAGCTTGCGCTGCCTAGATGACATCAGCAACAAGAAAGTTATTACATTTTGATGGAAGATTAGAAAGACATGAACATGAACATGAATTATTCATAAAAAGACCAAGAACACGTAAAAAGTCAAAACAAAAGTCAAACTGGTGAGTTTTGATTTCATGTTAACTATGTTATAAGTGTAGTGAACAATAATGGGACTACCAAGATGGTTCACTCATAGCACTATGAATGGGAGAAAGTAAGTAAGAAAGTAAGAAAATGCACAAAATGGCAGAATAAGTCTCGCCTTTCTAAAAAAAAGAAAAAAAAGAAAAGAGCCAATTGGCAAAGTCATCGTGTTTCATTGAAAGGGACTTTGTTATGACTTTCAGACAGGTTTCCTGAACACACCCTCTGTCTTCAATTGGCCAGATAAACACATAGCTCCGCCCCAAACTCACCCCATTGGTTGTGCCTTGTTGCTGGTCAGATACTCAAACGAACAGAGCAATGTTTTAAAAACAACACAAGTCTACAAATTACTTACTTATCGTCTTCTACACATTAAACTGAGATTGGAGAAAGTATTCAACAATCTCTCCTCAAATGTAAAAGAAATACAAGAGAAAAAGATATGTTTTACAAACCTGTTGAGACAATTAAGTCATTTTGTTTGTTTGTTGTTTTGACCTGAATACTCCAAAAAAGGAGATACAGAACTTGAACTGTTGGTTCAGCAGCCAGAAGAGATTAGCATCAAACCTCACACACACACACACACACACACACAAAGCACACACACACACACACAGGCAAAAAAAGAGAGAAAGAGCCTGCAAGGCACTCATCCTTACCATCCTTTCAGCACATGCACGGACACATGCACACACACACCATCTCACACTGCTCCAAATGAGATCTCTTACACCAGCCCTCTGCTTGCCATCCATTTTTAATGGGCTGATTAAAAGCATGGCTTCCCTGATGAATCACACCATGCCTGAGAGAGAGCGTAGAGAGAGGGAGAGAGAGAGAGAGAGAGAGAGAGAGAGAGAGAGAGAGAGAGAGAAGAGAAGAGAGGAAGAGTCAAATGGGTTCACGGGCTGAGGCGAGAGAGGAGGTGGGGGAGAGGAAGGAGGGCTGGCACAGGCAGCAGTGATGTCTCTTTTGAAGCCCCTCACAAGGCCATGAAGAGCTGAGGGCACGGCTGGAGAGCGTTAAAATAACTAGCTGCACACACGCTGCGGAAAAAGAGAGCGAGGGAGGCAGAGAATGTGAAAAAGTGTGCGTGAGGGATAGAGACGAAACCACTCTCAGTGCATGTCTACTGGCTAGTCAAGCATTCACTTCAGTCAAGAAACAAGATCATCATTATGTAAACGAGGCTTCCCTCTCATGTGAATGTTAGATTGTCTCTGCGCAGACAACTGTGGGCGTATGACTGTGTGTCAAACGGGACAAGGATCGCATGTAAATGTGGGTGTGTTTGTGAGATTGATTTGAGAGTACATGTATGTATGTGTTTGTAATCTCTGTGGTTTGGCATAATGGTCTGCTAAACGCTGCATGCTGAAGCTGTCAGACTGGAGTGGATTCCTGATGCCACATAAATGCAGACTTCTTCCTTCCTGAGCATCATTACAGGTGGAGCTCTTAGATAGTACAAATAACTGAACATCAAAGCTGGAGTGTGTCATTTCCATGCAACTAATGTCACTCAACTGTAATACAAAAAACAAACAAAAAAAAAACTTTTTCAAAAAGGTTTCCTGAATACTCCCCTAGTCTGCTATAGGTTGGACAAACATACAGTCCCACCACAAACTCACGTACGCCATTGGTTGAGCATCTGCCGCTTTGCGGGTCTGGCCGGGATGCTCAAACAAACAGGAAAAAAAAATAAAAAATAAGCAGCACAACTGTTTTCAGCATTGAAATCAGCATATTAGAATGATTTCTGATGGATCAGTGACACTGAAGACTGGAGTAATGATGCTGAAAATTCAGCTTGGAATCACAGGAATAAATTACATTTTAAAATACATTAAAATAGAAAACAGTTATTTTGATTTGTAATAATATTTCACTATATTACTGATTTTAACTGCATTTTTGACCAAATAAATCCAGCCTTGGTGAGCATAGGAGACTTAAAATATAAAGTAAGAACAATATATTCATATTATATAATTATAATATATAATAATATATTAAGTAACACATGTTTTAAAATGTATTAAAAATGTGTTTCATTGTGTTTTATACAAGGAAGCTTTAGTTCACTAAGTTGAATTGACAGTCATGAGCCACTGGGGCTGGTGACACAGCAGGTTCCTGTCCTACAATCTAAAACAAACACTCACTTTGAACTTCTAACAGAGTAAGTGTCAGAACCAATAATGTGACTGACAAATAGATATTTTCATCTTTTATGTAAATTTTTTGGCATTTTCTTGTGATAGGTACAGCTGGGATCAAAAAAAGTTACATTGCCAACATGAGCACCATGGGTCAATGTGTATAAGGGGTAACTGCTAGGCCATGGCTCGTTTTTTCTTTTTTACTTTTAATCAAACTATTCGTTGCTAGAATCAATATATGCCTTTCAATAATTTTATATTGTTTTCACAACAGTGAAAAGGCTAGTTCATCCAAAAATGAAAATTGATTTTTATCTATTGATTTTTATCTATTAAGTTTTAGTCCAGTTAATGTTTATTTTATTTTAAAGGATTAGTTCACTTTCATATAAAATTTTCCTGATAATTTACTCACCTCCATGTCATCCAAGATGTTCATGTCTTACTTTCTTCAGTCGAAAAGAAATGAAGGTTTTTGATGAAAACATTCCAGGATTATTCTCCTTATAATGGACTTCAATGGCCTCCAAACGGTTGAAGGTCAAAATTACAGTTTCAGTGCAGCTTCAGAGGGCTTTAAACGATACCAGACGAGGAATAAGGGTCTTATCTAGCGAAACGATCGGTCATTTTCGAAAAAAATGTAAATGTATATGCTTTATATAAACAAATGATCGCCTTCCAAGTGCTTCCGCCAAAACCATACTTTCGTATTCTTCAAAAAGCTTACGATGAATGTCCTACGCCTTCCCTATTCTACTTACGGAAAAAAATTTAACTGGTGCTGCGTTCGTTCCGTAAGTTGTAACTGTAATTTTGACCTTCAACCATTTGGAGGCCATTGAAGTCCATTATAAGGAGAATAATCCTGGAATGTTTTCAAAAACCTTCATTTCTTTTCGACTGAAGAAAGAAAGACATGAACATCTTGGATGACATGGGGGTGAGTAAATTATCAGGAAAATTTTATATGAAAGTGAACTAATCCTTTAAGTAACAATTTATTTTTTAATGGTTTTAGTTTTAGTTAATAATAATAACCCTGTATTGATATCAGTGTCTTTTCACTTGAATCCGTTTCTCATTGGGGATGGCAGTGTGTTTGAGTGCCAAATCTATTCTTGGCTCCAGCATGCTCTTAAACAGGCCCGTTCAGGACCAGAGGATTTTCGACCCTCTCTCTGATGTAAAGCTAACACTAAACACAAGCGCCAGAGCCTCGGTCAACATATGTTCCATTCACTACAGTGTCACTCTTCATTTGTAATTATTTTTCCTGGTTGGCTCACTCTCCTTCTCTTTGAGATAAATAGTGTTGGGACAGTGGGGAGCTCAGAGGACTGATGACCTGTTCCAGAGCGTTAAACCTGAGCTCATGGCTGGAAGAGAGTGAATGAAGATGACAACCATCATAGGGCTCAACTCCACTGTGATGTATTGGCAGTAAGCTATATAAATGATCTTCCTCTCAATCTCTCTCACTAACACAGATATTCTCAGGTCCTAGGGTGAGTTGAAATGTTTAGCAGATGCTTCTTGTCATATTTCAAAAGTGTATATATTTGTGTAGGAAAAAGCCTGACACCTGTTTAATACATTAAATTACATTAGATTACATATAAAATATTGCATTACATTATTATCAACACACAAAAATAGTAATAGTAATAAAGTGAATAGTTAGGGGTGTGAAAATGCATCAATGAAAATTCAATGCATCGATTGGATAATTTAATCAATTATGATTAGTTAATAATAACCAATGCCTGATTTTAGTTGTAAAATCCAAATCCAGATGCCCAATTTACTCCTAGCACAGACATATTTGATTCTCCTTTTAATTGCACTTGTCTTCAGCATGTTTTAGAAAATATGTTTTGAATGAATATTTTGTTATGAATCATATTTTATAATGCATTATTTATAAAAGGAATCATAAATACTGTCAATGCAAATTTGCACCCCTAAACAAACTGTATCATTATTATAAAAAAAAAAAAGAAAAAAAATTGAAAAGAATAAATATACGAGATGTATACAAGCATTTGATTTCTTTGTGGCTAAAATTTGAGTTTTCCACATACAGACCCCAAAGATATTTTGAAAGGGCACATGTTTGTGATATTTCTAATAAAAAGGGCCTCAGTCTTAGCATACCAATGGAAATGAAGAGATTTTACTGTAGGGTGCATGTGTGCGTGCTTTGCAGACGAGACGCAAGGTGAGTGGGAGTTCATCATTGGATTAAAAGGCTATTAAAGTTGAAAGTATTTCTCTGAGTGAGCAGAGAATGAATAAAAGACCCTGGTGGGTCCTGTCACAGATGTCCTTTGTTTTCATTCTTTCACCCATTTCTACACAACAACCAAAACTTAATCCTTCACTCATGATCTTCAAAATAAAAGCTTGAAGGGGTCTTAGAATGTCATTTGCCTTTTGTGTTGTTGTAAAGTTAAGACATCCAAAACAACTGAATTCCAGGCCCAAATAAAAAAAATAAAAAAAAGAAGAAATAAATCACCACCAGGCTACTGGTGCAAAGAGAGGAATGAATTCAAGAACTGGATGAGCATAATATTACAAATGGACAGACCAACAGAAGGATAAAATATGGGATGGATGGATGGATGGATGGATGGATGGATGGATATAGATAGATAGATAGATAGATAGATAGATAGACAGACAGACAGACAGACAGACATTTTTATGTTGGCAAGACAAGTTAAAGGGTTAGTTCACCCAAAAATG
Source organism: Ctenopharyngodon idella (assembly GCF_019924925.1). Lineage (NCBI taxonomy): Eukaryota > Metazoa > Chordata > Actinopteri > Cypriniformes > Xenocyprididae > Ctenopharyngodon > Ctenopharyngodon idella. Next base: position 15,715,122 of record NC_067224.1, on the reverse strand, counting down.
AAAATTCTGTCATTGATTACTCACCCTCATGTCGTTCTACACCCGTAAGACCTTCGTTCATCTTCAGAACACAAATTAAGATTTTTTATTAAATTTGATGGCTCAGCGAGGCCTGCATAGACAGCAATGGTACTTCCTCTCTCCATAAAGGTACTAAAAACATATTTAAAACAGTTCATGTGAGTACATCGGTTCTACCTTAATATTATAAAGCGATGAGAATATTTTTTGTGTGCTAAAAAACAAAATAATGATTTTTTTTAACAATATCTAATGTTGTACGATTTCAAAACACTGCTTCATGAAGCTTTGGAGCTTTATGAATCGAATCAGTGGTTCGGAGCGCCAAAGTCACGTGATTTCAGCACTTTGGTGGTTAGACACGCGATCCGAATCACTAATTTGACTCAAAAGATTCATAACGCTCCGGAGCAGTGTTTTGAAATCAGCTATCACTAGATATTGTAAAAAAGTCATAGTTTTGTTTTTTTTTGGCGCACAAAAAATACTCTCGTCGCTTTATAATATTAAGGTAGAACCACTGAACTCACATGAACTGATTTAAATATGTTTTAAGTACCTTTATGGATCTTGAGAGAGGAAGTACCATTGCTGTTTATGCAGGCCTCGCTGAGCCATCGGATTTAATCAAAAATATCTTAATTTGTGTTCCGAAGATGAACAAAGGTCTTACGGGTGTAGAACGACATGAGGGTGAGTAATTAATGACATTATTTTCATTTTTGGGTGAACTAACCCTTTAATGTTTTAGTTCGCGCATGCGTGATAAACCAGATAATCGCGCCAATGCAGGGGTTTCCTTCTCCATTTTGTGTTTTTGCTCGGTGCCAAATTGGAGTTAGCTTGTCCTGATTCTTCGAGGATCTAATTATCTCCATATGGCTGTAGGTAATGCAAATTATTAAAAAGCGGATAATCCATGTACAGTTTTAACGAAGTATTAACTGATAAACGTTGAAGTAAGACATATTGTGGAAACAGCGGTCAACGGAAATGTTTGATGTAAATGCACAAAAAACGTCTCGTGGCATAACATTTGATGTTTGAGTCACGGATCAGAGGAAGATTAGCTTATTAAAGTCCTCTGTGACCCAGATTAGTGGAAATTAGATAATTTCATCAAGTGATAAGGATCTCGGCGCAAAGTATATTGTACGTTACTTCCAAGTGAGTAAATAATTGTACAAATGATAAAGTTTCCACAAAGACAATAGCCAAGATAAATGAAACAGAAATATATATAGCGAGTAATATATGTTTATCAGACGATTAAGTAAGTCCTTTATTGTTGAGGAATTTTTATTTATTTATTTTTTGTCTCAGGACGGCGCTGTTTAGATGATTGTGTATTTGCGTGTTTGTGAGAGAGCAAGAAGTCAGCTGAGAGTTACGCAAAACATTAGTAGAATATGTAAGAACGTGTAAGTATGACATACACAATGTTTGGATAGATAAACTATTATGAAAATGTATGCTAGCCGTTTGTATGTGCGGTTTCATTGTTAAACATAATCACACACACACACACACACACACACACACACTTAATGCAGTGTAAAACTTAATGAACTTAATGCAGTGTAAAAACTGCAAATTCAGCAGTTAAAGCGAAGAAGACGTCAAGGTTTTCCTTCAGGAGAAAAGAAGTGGTCCAAGAGCAACCAATGATTGTAGAGGTTCAGGAGAGGTGGCCTGCACTCTTTTTCTTTTTTTTTTTCTCCAAGAACAGGTATGATATCATTTTTTGGCTTTTTTAATCAGTGTTTAGATCACAGTAAATAATGTGTACTCATTATTGTTTATAAGTTTCATTAATACAATTTAATTGCTCTAAACAGATCTGTGAGGAATTTTTCCGCATCACCATACAAAGACCTTCTGAGAGTCTTCATCGCAGCCATTGACAAGTACACCTAAGCTCCTGAAACTTTTTCCGAGCTTTTGGACAAGACATGGATGAGCTCCTAAGACTTGATAAAATGGTCAGTTCTATTTCAGTGTTTTGATGGTTTGATCTATGTTACATTGGCTGATGATAAATACAGGTTTCATACCTTGGCCATTTGGTTGTTTCTTTTTGTTTTTTTTCGAGACGACAGACATTGCTAATCACAGGAGGACTGCTGCATTGGAAGGTCTGTCTGTTTCTTTGTGAGAACCCAACCAAGTTATTCAAGAAGTGTATGTAAGTATCAAAGACTTCAAAAGGCTTAAAGGGTTATTTCATCATGTCATTCCAAACATGTAAGACTTTTGTTCATCTTCGGAACACAAATGGCACAAAGATGATTACACCTGGGACTGAAGTTGAACCACTGGAGTAACATGGATTATTTTAATAATGTCTTTACTACCTTTCTAGGCTTTGAAAGTTACGTAGGCCAGAGTCCTGCACGCAGGCGGGTACCCGACGGGTGACCCGCCAAATTTAATGTAACGGGTGGAATAATATTTACGTGTCGGGTGCGGGTGCGGGTGCGGGTCGGACGCTCGGTAGGCACGGGTGGACTGCGGGTCCAATATCCAAGACTATTCCAACTCAATTCGGTGCATTTGACAGCTGCTTTCAAATGGTCCAGTGCTTACTTGTGTTCACGCTCTGTCTGAAGACCGTTAAAGACTTACAGCACGAATTGCAGCGCTGAGCATTAGCCAATCGCACGGCATCTGATTGAAAGCTATAGTGATTTATATTAAAGGGAGCGCGCTTTGCTCGCTTTGTGTATTTAATATAGGCTATTCACAATTTGAATAAAAGTTTTAGAATATTTTTCGTACTGCTACAAAGAGGACCAGACGACAGGTAAACAATGCTCAGTTTCAGAAGAGACAACCGCGTTTAAATGCAGGGTGAACTAAAAGTATTGTTTTTGTCGGATATCGGGTCGGGTGTACTGTTAATAACTGCGGGTGCAGGTTTTTCAAACAGGACCCGTGCAGGACTCTGGCGTAGGCTGTCAATGGAAGGATAAAAAGCCCTCAAATTTAATTCAGAATATCCTCAATCATTTTCTGACGATGAGCTAAAGTGTTACAGGTTTGGAAAGACATGAGGATGAATAACTCATTAAAGAATTTTCATTTAAACGCTTTAAACCATGGATGTCCAAACCTGCTCCTGTATAGCCAATGTTCAACCTACCTGGAAGTTTCTAATAATCCTGTAGACCTTAATTAGCTGCTTCAGATATGTTTAATTGGAGTTAAAGCTAAACACAGCAGCAGAGTGACCCACTAGGAATAGGATTGGACACCCCTAGTTTAAACTTTTTTCAGATTTGGTGTTTTCTGCTCATTATTTACTTGTTGTAGACCTGGTCTTGCAATTTTTACATGATGTCTGTTTTAATATAATATTCACTTTTGCTTAATGATTTTACACTATAAAACTGTCTATCACTACAAAGTAGAAAACTAGTCTAGTCTGTTCATAGTCGTAAAACTGTAAAATCCCACTTGCCTTTTACTTTTTGTTTTAATTTTTATTTGTTTTATTAAATTAATTGAGAATAAAACACCATAACAAATTTATTTCTATGCTAAAATATATTCTTATTGTCTTTGTGTCACAGGAAACTGAAGATGGGACAAAGGCATTTTGGAATATAACACCCAAACAACAACACCAATGATCTAGAACATTGCTGTTGTACTGGAGGAGGTCGTTGTTCTAAAAGATTTCTCTGATCCCTCTACTGCTCTGGCATACTTGCTTGGCCTTCTCTATGCTCTCAACTTTTCCTATCCTAATGACGTCAAATACACTTTTGATACTATTCAGAATGAGCTGTGGTCTGGATACACCCAACGTGTGCGTTCTCTTAAAAACAAACTGTCATAAAATGAAAACAGAACAGTGTGGTGGCCTACACTGTGTCACCAACAAAGACCTGAAGTACAGTTTGGATACCAAATATGGAGTGTGGATGCACCTAACATTTCCTTTCTTTTAAAAAATGAATGGTTGTTGGTGACCAGTGTTTCCAGTAGTTTAAATGTTTTGTAAAGGTTTTACATTTTTGATTTTGTCAAGACACTAAAAATAATGCATTTTATTGATGGTTACGAACAAGCATTTAATTTTTATAAAGAATGTTTAAAATGGACAGTTTTAAATAAAAAAATGTAATTTACAAACTGTGCCTTGCAGTGTTGTCTGGATACCTTTTTCTGATAGATTTCAAGCTCATGTAAAATGAAACATTGTGCATTCTCTTACTGATACTCATTCAAATAGTAAAACTGTTTAGAGTCTAAAAAGTTTTTTTTTTTTTTCAAGTCATGGCATTTAAATGTGGATTGTTTAGCTGCATTGTATCTATAACATTTCACTACATTCTTGATACAAATGTTACAATTTGCATATGTGCAATATAAAATAAAATGATAAAGGAATAAGTCCTTGTTTGTCATTTGTAAATATGTAAAATCACTAAAAAGAGCTTGTGACTTTATTTTATAAGTACATTTTTTTTTTTTTTTTCGTCCAGGAAACAGAAAAAAATTAATTACCTCAACAACAGAAATAGCTGTTTCAATTGCTGTAACAATAATATTTTTATGATAACACCTCACAATAAGGTTCATTAGTTAAACATTAATGTATTAACTAACATGAACTAACCATGAGCAATACATTTGTTACTGTATTTACTAATCTTCATTAACATTAGCTAATGAAAATACAGTTGTTCATTGTTTGTTCATGTTAGTTCACAGTACATTAACTAATGTTAACAAGATTTTAATAATATATTAGTAAATGTTGAAATTAACATTAACAAAAATTAATAAATGCTGTATAAGTGCAGTTCATTACTAGTTCATGTTAACTAATGAACCTTATTGTAAAGTGTTACCATTTTTATTAGCAAAATAAGGCAATCAGCATTGCTTGAACAAAAACATTTATGTTGGCTAAACAAAGTGTTTTTACTGAGAAGAACTGAAAAACAATTGTTGAGACAACTCAAAAATCTTACTGCATCAAGTTGCCTCAACTATTTATTTTTTACAGTGTAGAACGATAGAACAATAGAAAGACAGAACGATAGATAGAACGATAGATAGAACGATAGAACGATAGATACATAGATAGATAGATAGATAGATAGATGAATTAAATGATAGAACGATTGATAGAATGGTAGATAGAACGATAGAACAATAAACAGATAGAACGATAGATAGATGTTATCTCAATGGCACACAAACTCTTTCCCACTGCCTGAGACACCTGCTCACAGTCAGAGGTCAGGTCTAATTCCTGCTGCTCTGTTTCCTGAGCAAGAGGGCTTTTAATTTAGCAGTAACTAACTCAGCCCAGAACACACACTAACTGTGGGGGGGACGAATCAAGAGCTGCCAGGACCTTAGAGAGAACAGTCTGTCTCGATTCTCCCAGCGCTAAAACCCGGGTCACGTCACCTGAATATTCATATGAGTGATGTGAGCATGTAAAGAACTTTTAGCACTTGCACGTGAGTACAGTTGTACATATGAAGTTGTTTGTGTATGATTATGATCAAAAACACTGTACTTCAAAAGTAACAGACAAGTAAAAGCAATGATCTATATAATGATATATATATATATAAAATCAGATCAATGTTTAAAAGCAATGTCTACCCTCACTAAAGTTCATAAGCACAAACATATGGGTAACACTTCAGTATGGGGAACAATTCTCACTTTTAACTAGTTGCTTATTAGCTTGCATATTGGCTGTTTATATAAAGCACATATTAATACTTTATTCTGCGTGACCATATTCTACATCCCTAAATCTTACCCAATACCTTAACTTAACCACTACAACAACTACCTTACTATTATTAGTAAGCAGTATATTAGGAGTTTATTGAGGGAAATGTCATAGTGAATATGTGTTCCCCATACTAAAGTGTTACCAAAATATGTAGCATACACATATTAAGTGAAACAGTCAATTTTTAGTTGACTGTTGGAATTAGTTGAAAGTTGGAAATAATTTTAATTAATAATTGTCAGTACTGAATTAAATATATCTAAAAACTTCTATGGAACATGAGTATATATTTATCAACATTACCATTTGGCTCAGTTCACTAACTTGAATTTAATGCCACAATGCATTCTGGGATTGCACACGATTATACACAAAACACTCCATTAAAACTGAACCAAAATAAGGTGTCTTTGAAGCTGCCATAAAATTTTGTCTAGTTGGACAGCTTACTAAGTTTTGTCAGAATGTTGGTCAGCTGATTCAACTGTGCAGATCTGTTCAGAAGATCTTCCATCATCCTGTAAATCATCCTGACTTATAGAGAAAAATATACACATACTATCATATCAAGCTGCCATACACGCTACACAAGAGGGGGATTTCACTTACAGGAAACACACAATGAGCTCTGAAATTCACACAAACACCTTTCATTCCATTCTCTATTTATCTCCTTTATCGCCGTACCCCTTCTGAGGGCGTTTACTAGTATCCCACGTTAATTTAGTCTCTGTGAGGGCCTGCTTTCAGAGACCAGGGAGTGAGGGAACCATTGCAGCCAATCCAGAAGCCATCAGTTTTCATCCAGACCGGCTAGACCTCTGCATTACCGCTGCCCTCACGTTTATTGTTCTCTCATTGCACCTGTCAGCACTGCCTGACAGCACATTACCGGTACTGTGCTACAACAGAGGGGTCCATCAGGCAGCTATCAGGGCAGCCCTCACCCAGCCTCACAGCAGGGGCAGATGGTAATAAGGTTCCGGGAAAGAGCGTGTGAATGGGTCAACACACACACATAACTCAAAGATGCCCACTCCGGAACCAAATCCTTACATATACCTGTATCATACTGTCAGTCTGAGAGCAACGCATTACATAAAACACTCAAACGAACATGTGAAAGTAACAAGGATGCAGGCCAATTTTCAGGGTACTTTTACGTTGTGAAATATAAAAAATGTATAAAAGTGCGTCATAAAAAGAGCGTGTCTGTGTAAGATTGTGTTCTCAAGCTGCACTCTTCAAGTGTGTTAGTCAGATTCTGGCAGAGAGGAAATAGGAGTAATTTAGTGAACAGTTTTGTTTTTCTGATGAGACCTTCATGCCTGTAGAAATGGAAGCCTGTAAACAAGAAAAGCATTTTCACTAAGAATTCAGTTCCACTCCACATCTCTAAGGCCGTGTGTCCACCAAAGCGTTTTTTTTTTTTACAGCGGCTAGCGTACTTTTCCAATTGTTTTCAATGGGAGTGCCACGTTTTTAAACGGCAGGAGCGTAACGAGATGCTGAGCGTCTTTTTTTAACGCTCAAGCGCTGAGCGCTCTGAATTTTTTACCAGTCGCCTCGAGTTGAAGAATGTTCAATTTTAGGGGCTTTCGCACCGGTGGAACTATGGCCTGAAGTACCCGGATTTTGCCATGTTCACACTGCAGGAACTAGGAATGATTTTAGTTCTAGGAACCCCTTTTGGGGGAACTAAATTAGCTCCTACTTCAGAGTAGGGTCTAAACCAGCACTATAGGAACTATCAGGGGTGGGACAAATACAACGCTGACCAACTGTCACAACATTCTTGCTGTACAATGGCATCAACAAGCAGAAAACGGATGAGCAATTAATATTGCTGGTCTCCAACCATACATAGCAAGTACTCTACATTGTGTCGACATTTTTAGTCTGAAACAAATTATCTGCGAAATCAGTTACAAGTAACAGTGCCGCAGATATTCTGTATCATAGCAACAAAGCGTCTCAACTGACAAAAAAAAAAGCACTGCGCTGCCGAAGTGCTCTCAAGCGCTCAAAGCTAGCCATTTTCAGGCTAAAAATGCTTTGGTGGACACACGTCCTAACACACACATATAAAAGCTGGATGGGAAAGTTTAGGGCAGATGGATGCCATTTTTACTTTTTGTTTTGCTAGTGGATGTATTGCTCAAATTCCAAAATCCAACCTGTCACTTACATGAGATCACAGCAACGACAAAATCAAGTCAAAAATAAAGTGTCGCTGGACAAAATCTTGTCCCGCCCTACATTTTTTTTTTCATGTTTGAGAAGCCGTTTCACTTGGATAAACATCAAATAAGAAAAAAAAAAAGAAAATGCTATTGTAACTTCCATTTCATGCCAACTTTAACTTTTTTTTTTAGGATTTGCAAAATAACATTAAAATTAACTCACAATTTAAGGAACAATTTCCTGAACATTACCACAAAAAAGGAGAAAGAAAACCGAGATGGAGGAACATTCCTGACATTCAAAATGAACATCTGAGGTACAAAATCACTATAAAACATTCTAAATAATTTATAAGAATAACAATATGTGTTAAAATATCCACTATTATGAAATAAAACATGGTAGCACTTTATTTTAAGGTGACATAGTTACACATTACTACATGTACTTATTTACTATAGTAATAACAGTATGTTATGCACAATTACAAGTAACTAACCCTAAACCAAACCCTAATCAGAATACACAGCTGTTTTTGAACGGCAATCATGAGGTGCAAAAAAAAAAAAAGAAATATGTTTGTTGCTCCCTGAATGATGTAGTTACACCATCTACCAGCAGGGCATAACTGGCCTATGCTAACCAGCCAAGCCCTGACCTCTTTAGTTCACACAGACATATAGCCCAGTTGCTATGGAAACAGCATAGGCAGGCTGGGGATACTCTTGAAATGTATTTCTGCATATTTCCACGACCTTCCTCTTTCCTGTTATCTCATTGTCTCTATCCATAAATAGGATTCTTTCATCATACAAATTACAGAGGAATAAACCTCATTCTCCTTAAAGGACCTCCACTGCATATCAAAACAGATGACCTGAAAACTGGCCAAGTAGACATGCATTCTTATGCAAACCATTTAAGCTACAGTACGCAATGTTAGCCATCTTGCTAACTTTTGTTAGACTTAGATGATTGGCAGCCACTGATTTTTTTTTTTTTTTTTGCGGTTTATAGAGGGCTATCACAAAGACAAGTGATATTTCTCAAGACACCTATATCTGTGATATTTGTCAGGTAGTAAAGATATTTTATCTGCAGCATTCCAAAAAAATTGCTTACAGCAGCTTTAAGACACAATTACATGACTTACACCACAGACATGAAAAGACTTTTGGCATCTCATTGTATAAGAGGTCAGAAAATTATCTGCACCATCCTGCATGATAATCTTTTTCTTGAACCTTTAATGTCCTTCATTGGGCCTCTTTAAAGGTGAACTTTAATACAAAGTAATTAATGCTGACAAGATATGCTAAATATATGGATCAAACATTTAATGAGGCCCTTTTAACTTCAAGTTCAAATGAAAGGGTACTGAAGAGATCTGCTCTTAGTCCAAGGATAATCTGCAAATCTGCATGAGTCAGATGGGGAGAGGCTTCTATTTACACATGCTCATAAGCTGAACTCAAAAGATTGGTCATTATATAAACCGGATAACCGCTGAACTATTTCTGATCTTAATACAAACATCTGGTACATTTCCATCCTATGATGTTTGATCTGATTTATAGAGCTAATCTGACCATACAAAGCATGTAAATGTCACAATATACAATCAAAATATATTATCAATGCATTTTGAAACTAGATTTGTACATTTCCTGCTGAAAATGTGATTGGCGCTAAACTTCACCACCATGACGGCAGTGTTGTCAAGGCATTGCTACGTGGTTGTTGATGTGTTAAATGTCTATTTGTATATTTCTTTGTTTGGTCACACTTTAGTTTAGGGTTTAATTCTCACTATTGCCTAACTATTAACTATATGACTTTCGCCTCAATAAATTCCTAATTACTTATTATTGGTGGTGTAACAATATATCGTGTCACAATATATCGTAATTCAAAAACCCAACAATATGTATCGTGGATAGTTACAATTTTTATTGTGCGTACTGTAGTTCATCCAAAATTAAAATTACTGTGTGAGAAAAAAATCAAGTTTACACAGTTTTAGTGTCATTACTACTACATTAAACTATAATGTTGAATATAATGTATAATAACGCAATGGGGGAATATTTGTGGGTCCTGATAATGCCAAATCACTTATGTTACCAGTAAAAGGCCTACATTATTTTAAATTTATCTAGTCATTGACAGAGTGCAAGCATATTTGTCTAAAATAATTCTGTATTTTCAGCTTCAGAATCATGATTAGTTATCAACATTGTCCTGTGTATTGGGTTACCAGCATTAAGTCCAAGCCTATTAATTTCGACCCCCAATGTAATACCAAATTTAGCATTTTAATCAACAGTACATTTTTTGTTAAACTTTTACCATATGTCTTGGAGTTCAGTTCAGTTCAATGGTTCAGTTTAGATATTGGGTAGGATTAAGTGAATTTAGAATATGGTTATGCAGAATAAGGCATTAATATGTGCTTTATAAGTACTAATAAACTGCCAATATCCTACTAATATGAATGGTAATAAGCAGCTAGATAATAGTGAGAATTGGACTCTAAACTAAAGTGTTTATTTAAACCTTTTTTTTTTTTAGTTTCATTTAAGGTTACACTTTATTTCGATGGTCCTCTTTAGACATTCTACTAACTATAAGTAACTTTTCAACTACATGTCAACTAACTCTCATTAGAGCAAGACTGTAGTAGACTGTTAGGTTAGGGTTAGGTGTTAGGGTTCGAGTTAGTTGACATGAAGTTGCAAAGTTTCTTACAGTTAAGCCGCGTTTCCACCGCAGGAACTTTCCCCAGGAACTAGGAACTTTGGGGTGGTACTCGGTGTGTTTCGACTGCAGGAACCAGGGTCTAAATTAACTTTGGGGTAAAAAATTCCCCCTCAGAAAGTACCTGCTCGCTAGGTAGTACTTTTTCAAAGTTCCGGAACTTTCAGGGGTGGGACTTGGGTGCTGAACATGCTGATTGGTTAAGTTCATGCAGCATTTTGACTCCACGCAGCATTTTATTTCAACCATCGTACCTGTTGCGGTGCGTGCAGTAAGAGTTGTTTGCTATTCGAATCAAAAATGGAGTTTAAAAAATACGACCAATGGACTGACAATGAGGTTCAGGCTTTATTAAGCTTATATGTGGAGGACGAAATCCAGCGGGTACTGGAAAGTCGCGCGCAGTTCTACGTCACCGGACTATCTTTGCGGTACTTTAGACTGCTATGGAAACGCAGCTAGCAATAGGTCTGGGGGAAACAATTTCCTGGGACAAATTGTTCTGGGTAATTTCGGTGGAAATGCGGCTTTAGTAGAATATCTGTTAGGGGACCATCAAAATAAAGTTTTAGCAGATATTAAGCAGACCGTTTACTAATACTCTAATGAGAGTTAGTTGTTATGTAGTTGCAAAGTTACTTAAATAAAGTGTTACCTAATTTGATTTCATTTAAAATAGGGGGTTTATCAGCCACAGATCAGCCATCAGTTTGAAAAGTAATAACACACCTTTTCTCAGGAAGTTTCACAATTTTACAAATTTGAAGTATCATGACGTACCAAACTTTAATACTCAGGAGCTTGTTCACATCCCTCACCCTAAGTATGAGCAGTATGCTTTCCTTAGCAAACACCACTAATAATCAACACCAAGGTTGCCTCATGCTGAATATGTGTGTGCCACTCTCTTACACACACACACACACACCTTATCTCGCCTGCAATCCTAATCTCATTAGGGCAACATTGTTAGCAGTGGAATTCTGGGATATCAGATTGACTCCTGGTATTTTTACCCATGCATCAGCCTATTGCTATTCTCCCTCATGGCACTGAGCGGGAACCTCTGGCCTCCCAGAGCACCTGCCTGACCAGCACACCCTCCACAGCTGCCCGACTCCCTGCCTCTCAAAGACTAATTCACTCCATATTTAAATAAGGTATTAAAGTTTCATCGCTGGCACCTGGATGAGGCTGCTGCCTGCCTGAGACTGAGGGGCATCTAGAGGCCTGTTGTGCCTTTGGGATGAGGAGAGGAGACACACACACTTACACTCACACACACAAAATAGCAAATAATTAGGGCCAGGTGAGCAGCTGGACTGACAGCCTACAGGAGCCTCACCAGGTCAAAAGAAGTTCCTGTTAGAGAGAGAGAGAAAGAAAGAAAGAAAGAAAGAAAGAAAGAAAGAAAGAAAGAAAGAAAGAAAGAAAGAGAGAGATACTTGGGAAGTGATATGGAATTTGGCATACCTCCTACTTGAATAACTACAAACTACATTTAACACCAGCTGGGATGAGTAATACCTTAAAAACAACACATTTCACTTTTGAAATGATTAGGAAATAGTTAGCCGACTGAAGAGGAGACCAGCGGTTGGTGTCAGATTTGGATGGATGAGAGCCTTGATTTTTTTGGACAAAGTTGTTTCTGGCTACACTGGTGTGAACTTTAAAACTAAAGAGAAAAAAGCCCCTCTAGCATTCCATATGAAATATATCAAAAGAATCAAATTAGCAGGGCCCTGATATTAAAATAATAACATTTACCCCTAGAATAAATGGTTTTAGTTCTAAAATCAATACACACACTCAATAATGCAAGTGCATTATTATAAGATAATAACACGGGAAAAACCTGTGCATTCCATAGAACATTAGAAGGAACACACAGAGGACTCGGTATTATAGATTTCATAATTTCATATCAAATGTCACATACTCCCATAGGACGTAATACGGTTACATCTCTAATGGGATTTTTTTTTCCTGATATAAAAATTACATTTAAAGAAATCAGACACACATGGTAATGCAATGAAAAATAATTTACACCGCTCTTGCTGAGCTCTCCCCGTGTATTGTACCTTAAGGTTCTTTTTGAGGGGCAGGAAGAAAATAACCTTTATATCACCGCATTTTAAATGTAAACTATAATTACAGCATTTTCGCACATTTCGTACTTTCTGCCTCGAAGTGGTAGACAAATCTATGAGAACAAAACAAGCATTGCTAACTAATAAACAACAATGTATTCACAACACCTTTCCATTGGTATGTTCTACAGTAGCATTGTGAATGACTTTTTCAAGGCTTCATACCTATTTATAGGTGCGATAAAATGCCAAGGATTTGATTCCTCGCTCTTTGTATGTGTTGTCTCGGTTATGTCTATTTGTTAAGACACAGGGAGAATTGGGGGGACATAGACCAATAAAAGCCATTCACTGACAATGACTGCGTTTGAGCCTCAAAAGCTTTCACAAAAAGTCCCTTGCTCAGGTCAGACTTGGACTCTTTGGGGGGGATATTCGCTTATTTGTATGGCTATTCGTTCTATAAGCGTATTGAGAACGTAGAAATAGATATCCAAGGGCAAATTTGCATATGGTTTTAGTTTCAACGATGGCACAGATCACAGCTATTCTCTTCTGTCTTTGTGATTGACAGCTGAGTGGACTCCGCCCCCTAACCAGAGAGAAAAGGGCTCGTCAATATGGCGTCTCTTCAGAATCTTGTCGACACTAGCTGAAACAAAGCCTCACCCCTGTAACCGTTGCAACTAATCTAATTGTTTACTGGCCAATGTCACGAATCCACCGCTGAAATAATGCTCTGATGCTCACAATATATACCACAAATTCGTTTACACTTTGTTCTGAGATCTATTTGAAGCACTTTTTCTCTGATGGCCAAAAATAGAGAAGGCACTACAAGGAGTTCAAAAGAGCCTGGAATTAGCCCTCTTCCTTTTACCTGCCGGCTGTGAGAGCACTCGAGAGAAAATGTTGTCTAGCATCTGGTGGGGTGAGCTGGAGATGGTCAGCCGCAGGGCTGATGGAAGACGAAGGGTGTCATTTTAGTATATCAAAGCTTGATCAGTGCTATCTATCTTTGAGGAACTCAGAAGAACTGAAGGAGAAAAAAAGACCACATTTGTGATGTGGGAAGGTAAAAAGGAAGTGTAAAAAACAAGACAAGCCTCCATATGATAAGAGGAGGCATTATGCTGATGTGTCGTTTTGTTTTCTCGTTGTCACGGATACAAAGCGGCTGCATAAATAAGGTATTTAGAGGGCTTCGCTCTGATGTCTCGATTGCATTTGTTCAATCGCGCTTCTGTAGGTGTTTTTTTTTTCTTTTTTCGGTTGGAGGCATCTGCTCAGATCCAACCCGTTTTATGCAGACTGTCACAGCCTCTGTAGTGGCGCTACAAACGGTAGGGCTGGCTGTAAACTTTTCCCCCCGCAGGATAAGCGTTGTTGGGATAGCGCCACCCTGGGGAATCTCCTTCTCTCGCTCGACTCAGCGTGGATCTGAGAGCGCGTCTGCCTCGCTCTCCTTCAACTGCAAACAAAGCCTTTCTCACAGCTCATTTCACTTAGTCATTTTAGTAGGAATGCGTGTTAGTGGGAAGGAGACGCATTTTGCGTTTCGTTTGTTTGTGGGGTTTGTTTGCGGTGATATTCGCATTATCTTTGTGAGTCATTTTGGTTAGGTGGATTCGGAAGGCTTAAAGGGTTCTGGACCTTTTTTCGGTGTTGCATTTTTGTCTTTTTGGTCTGCTGAGGTGGCGAATTGCATCTTCTGTCATATCCGCTCTCGCTTTTCCCATACATAAAATATCAAACATCTGAGGGACAATCCAATGACCTCTACTGCCCTCTCTCCCTCGCTTTCTGTCTCTCTCTCTCTCTCTTTCGGTTACCCAAACACACACACACGCACACACACGCACACACAATCACACTCTAAGAGAAGCACCAGTCTCACATCCCCCACCGCATACGTGTCTTGATTTATTTTCACCAGTCCTCCACCTTATGATGATGTATTTGCGACATCTGGCGGTATTCACTATTTCCTTAGCAATAGCGAAATGAAAAGGACGGCACAGGGGGGAGACGGAGATGGAGACGGACGGGCGGAGAGAGAAAAAAGCCAGAAAGACTGACAGAGTGAAAGGAAGCAAGACAGAGAAAAAGAGGAAAATGAAGCCAGAGTCAAGAGGTACCGCAAAAAATCGAGAGACAACGGCGACACACAAAGTTGCATGTCTTAAGCCGCGAGTCCTTCGAAATCTATTCCAAACGGCTTGGATACCCCCTAGTGGGAGGACAAAGGCAGCTATACTTGTCAGAAATGGGGGCGACGAAACAGCCATGAATCCATAGGGTCCAGAGGTCATCCTTCTTGAGCTGCGGTGACATCATAACAATGGGACACTTCTACAGCCTTAGAATTCCAAGCTGATTCATTCCGCGAGGGGCTAAAAAGGAGCGCGCCTTGTAGTTCCCACACATTCACAGACAGACAGCGAAGGAGAGACCTAGACAGACAGAGAGAGGGAGAAACAGAGGAGGAGGAGGTGCTGCCTGGAGGAGGATAGCAGCAGGGAACGTATAGGCCTCACTCCAAGCTTTTCTTTCTTCGTTTTTTTGTGAACGCATTGAAGAAGATGACTTAATTCCCTCTCGTTCTATGTCCAGAGAGTGCCTCTGTGAGACTCCGTCATAGAGACATGTCACGACCATCAAGTACGGGAATTACTGCACAACAGAAGCGCCTAACCATGCATACTTTGTGTCGGCAAATGAGTGTTTCGAATGATACGAATAGAGGAAAAGGGCACACTCATTAGGCATATAAACGCTCATTTCATGCAAGCGGCTCATCAACATTAATAGACAATGATTGATGATATTTATCTCCTAATTAGTGAAAAAAGAGCAGATAATTGGCCATTATCAGAAAATTAGCAGGAACAACCCATAGAAGAAAGCCCGAAATATACAACATAACGCATCTCCCTACGACTTTTCGAGTTGCGTAAATGTTTACGTAACTAAACCTTAACTCTAAACAATAGACGTTCTAAACGGCGTTAAGCTTTCTCCGCGCTCGCAACAATGGTGCAATGCCACGTTACATAAGCTCGAGAGCTATAATGAGATCATACATTCATGTCGAAAGTGTTAATTAGTCTATCTGCCCGAGGTTGAGGGATTCCGCTGCCTTCGCTCATTGTTTTTATAATCCTCCGCACACATTTATAATTCATCGTGTCGTGCTGCGCTAACACGTTTTAGCCATCTTTTTTGTCTGTTTATGAAGGCTCCATCGTGGTCATGATGCATTTGAAAGCAAATGAAAATCTCTCTTTCTGTTTCTCCCCCTTTTGCTGCCTGACTCAGCTGCCAGCCATTTTGACAGCTTCATTTGTGACGCCGTTCTTTGATCGGGGCTGTCACTGATATCCAACGCCAATGAAAGGCTAAAACTAACCCGACGTTTGCTCGCTACTAAGCTGGTCCATTTTATTGGGCGTCTGCTTTAAACAAACGTCTCGTCTGCTGCGGTGACGTGTTCGTCCCTTGAGGATGGCTGCTTTTGTAAACTAGAAAGAGAATGTTAGTTTGTCAACTGCAGTGCAAATGATATGATTTTTCACTTCTGATATGCATTAAGGTTTGGATGCAAAAAATATGCCTCATCATAAACAACAAATGCAGTAATATAAACATTTCTTTTTTCTCTTAAGACTTAGTTTTAGACAAAAGTTCACACATTTCCTTTTCTTCTTCTACATTAAACAAGAATAATTGCCTATTAAACTCGACAATAGGATTTTAGTATGAATCATAATTGGCACGAATGCTATATGGTCTAACTTGTGGAAGTAAACTCTTATTGATGATGTAATACTTGCCTGTTATTGTAGGCTTATAATTTGTTTCTCTTGTTTCACAGAAATTGTCTCTTATTGTTCGCACCTAGACAGATTAAGTGCTAACCTATGAGTTAAGGCATAGTTCAACCACAAAGGGGAATTATGTCAACATTTATTTATTATTCAAGTCATTATATGACTTACTTTCTTCTGTGGAACACAAAAGAATAAATTTAAAGAAACTTTCAGACTTTTATTTTTGTCCATACAATAATGAGGTCCAAAAATTCCATACCAATGCTGAAATCCAAAAGGGCTACATGTCCATAACACAAAACCTCATTTGTTCTTGATTGTCATGTGAATTAACATCATGATGTCATCCCACAAAAACTAATAAGGTTTGATTTTTTTTTAGATGTTTTAAACTATCAGTATGTAGTTTTGCCCTATATTAGTTTAGATTACCTTTGCTGTCACTAACTTGCACTTAAAGTTAATCTTAAAAAAATCACTAATAATCTGAATATAAATTTTTCATATTGCACATTATAATGTTGTAATGCCTAAACTTAATTTTAGAATACTTTTAAACAAACAAAACAATAGAATTTTCAGTTTTCAGCTATAACATGAACATAATTATCAGCTTGGTATCAGCCACAATTTTAATATCAGTGTATTTCTGGTAGTAATACCATAGAGACAAGAGTAAGTCACAGCAGTTGGTTAGGTATCTAGAGTGAAAGAAATTTCTACCTATCTAGAGTAAACCAGTACTAACAGTAGTAAGATGATGATGCAAAAGAGACTGGAGCAGTGGGAGAAGGATAGAACTGAACTCATGTTCAGACCAAGCAACCAAACCAAGTGTTGAAACAGCCTAAGACATTGCCGGCCAGAATTACAGGAGGCCGTTGCCTTTGCTCGTGCCCTCTTACTGTTTTTTCTGATGTAGACGGTTGATGCTCGCGGCTGGGGTCGGTAACCTGAGGAGACTGGCAGAGCTGGTCGGAAACAACGTGTATTCTGACCTCTCTCAAACCAGAAGAGGGCAAGCAGCCACGGGCATCAAACCAGCAGGTGGTATGGTTTCCAGTAAAGATAGGAAGTCTTCAAACAGTTCACTCAGTCAAGTAGTCCATGGCCTGACATTGAGCTCTGGATTGTGTGTGTGGTTGTGAGGAGGGCCTGAGCTGATCTGGACAGGGCAGTGCTGAATGACGGATTGCCGGAGAAAGCATCGGGTCAGCCCGGAGCCAATGCAGAGGCTACACAGATGCCCCCAATCCAGGCAGCCCACTCTCTGATTAGATCTGCTCCCCTTCCAGCAAGAGCGCCCAAGTTCAAAAAAGACAAGAGATGAATGAGAGTATGGCAGAGAGAGATAGAGAAGGAGAAGTCGAGGGAGTGACAAGGAGCATCATTCATCTCTAAATGGCCTTTCATAACATTGTCACTGGGTATCACACAAATTGCAACAAACAGTCACACTGCTATAGATGGTTGCAGTAGATGAAACATACAGTAAAGAATAAAGGATGCCTTTGAGGAATAACTACATTTGAGAAATCTGCTCCAAGCCAATCTGGACATTGATTTAAAGATGTCAAGATTAGTCAACCTTGCTTAAGTCAACAAATCAAGTATAACAGTCATGACTAAGCAAGGATACAAATAGACAAGACATATATTGTCAGAGAGAGGAAATAATCCCAGCCAATCTGGGCACTGATCATGAAAAGGAAGTTGGAATCTAGTTGAACTGCTTTCACACTTGGTTTGATTGCTTGGTCTGAGACAAAGTTCAATAGTCCCTTGGGTTTAGCATCACGACTTAAAGGGTTAGTTCACCTAAAAATGAAATTTCTTTCATTTATTACTTACCCTCATGTCGTTCCAAACCTATAAGACCTTCGTTCATCTTCGGAACACAAATTAAGATATTTTTAATGAAATCCAAGGGGTTTTTATTTATTTATTTATTTATTTATTCCCCATTGAAAGCAACGCAATTACCATCATTCAAGGTTCATAAAAGTATAAAGACATTGTTAAAATAGTCAACGTGACTACAGTGGTTCAACCTTAATGTTATGAAGCGACAAGAATACTTTTTGTGTGCAAAAACAAAACAAAAATAACGACTTTATTCAACAATTTCTTATCTACCCTGTCAGACTTGTACGCATTTGACGCAGTGGACACAGTTCAGCGCTTCCGTGTTTACGTCCAAACGCTGGCTCAGTATTGGCCGGCTCCTGTGTCAGCATCACACGCATGCGTCGTGCTGCTCACATGAACAGCGTCGGCCAATACTGAGCCGGCATTCGGACGTAAACAAGGAAGCCTGCATTGCATCAACTGTGTACGAGACTGACAGGGTAGAGAAGAAATTGTTGAATATTTGTCGTCATTTTTGTTTTGCTTTGAGCACAAAAAGTATTCTCGTCACTTTATAACATTAAGGTTGAACCACAGTAGTCACATTGACTTTTAACAATGTCTTTAATACCTCTCTGGACCTTGAATGATGGTAATTACATAGCTTTCTATGGGGGGGGGTCAAAAAAAACTCTCAGATTTCATCAAAATATCTTAATTTGTGTTCCGAAGATAAAAGAAGGTCTTAAAGAAAGAAGGGTTTGGAACGACACAAGGATGAGTACTTAATGACAGAAATTTCACTTTTGGGTGAACTAACCCTTTAATATGGACAGATTATCACTTTTATTTGCCGATATGTACTATACTATAATTATTGTGATGGAGAACAAGCTATCATATCAACTGCTAACCAATCTGGAGTTCACATGAACCTCATACCACCTTAACGAATGACACAGATTCAAAAACTCACTTTCATACCAACCAAACAGAAAGAAAGAAAGAAAGAAAGAAAGAAAGAAAGATTATTCCAGAGACTGTTGCTTTTGAAGAGGAATTCAGTGTGTCTTCTTTTCTTAGTGTTCTGTCAAAAACAACTTGAGCGAACATAGCAGACTGTCACATCAAGACAATCCTCAGCAGAGCACTGAGCAGAATACTCTAACCCTGTTTCATACACTTAGCCATCATACTATCACACTAAAGATATTACTAAAGACAAGATGAAAATTATGCTTATGTGAGTTCCTAAACAAATAGAAGTCATGTGTATATTACATTATTATCATTATATACCGTATACAACATACAAGTTTGGGGTTGGTAAGATTTTTTTTAAAGTTTTAAAGTCTCTAAAGCTCACAAAGGCTGTATTTATTTGATCAAAAATACAGAAAAAAAAAAAAAAAAATCTATTCATGCGATAGCAAAGTTGAATTTCCAGAAGCCATTGTTTAAGTCTCTAGTGTCACACAATCCTTCAGAAATCATGTTTTATATCTGGGATCTCTGAGACCTTCCATGTATAATCAGGTCTCATAAGATTAGGAAAAATAATTTTCAAAGTTAAACTTTTCAGATATTTTTCAAGCTGTAAAAATGGTCTTGGAATCTCTAAGACCACAAACAGAACATGAGAGTTAACTCCACACTATATATTGCAGAATCACACAAATTTTCCTCAGAATCAGTACAGAAACTGCGAAATCTGCAAAAGTCTTTAAATCTGGGCCTGGCTGTCGGGTTACCTGTGCACACACTTATTAATTAGTGTGTGGTGCTCAACCAGAGAGGTTGCAGAAGGGCAGATGTGGTGACAGACCTTCTCCTCATCAACCATGTCTGAGCAACCTTCATCCTTCCTTCTGTCCTTCTTACCCACCTCTGAGGGGCAGAGTTTGAACGTGGCCACTGAATGCCAATGAAAGACCCAAGTGCCCTCAGCTTTCAGGGAGCTTGCTGACCATCTGCCCAGGGGCCAGAGTGGCACCATGGCCCTTATATCAGTCAGGGCTAAGGGCTCCGGGGGATCTGTAGCACCTCTGCGGAGCACTGGGATCACCATCTAATTGACAGGATGACAGTCCTCAGTTCCTCTAAAGGTACTCTGAGACAGTGGCATTCAGGCCATGTAAAGTCAGCAGAGAGGGAAGGTCACGTCTGATCAGGGCTCCTATGACAGAACCGTAGACATCGTATAGAGGTACAATTCACTAGGCCAAGACACTACACTCGTCAGAAGAATGAAACAAGTTACCAATGTCAGGTGTAAAACTGCAACACATACTCAAAGACAAGAGAGACAAACAAAATGAACTAAATTCACAACTTTTAGTCGATAGCGACATAAAGGGATAAGTTCACACAAAAATGAAAATTCTGTGATCATTTACTCACCGCATGTTCAAATTCCAAACCTGTATGACTTTCTTTTTCTTTGAAACATAGAAGAAGATATTAAGAATGCTGAATTTCATAGTATGGAGAAAAAAAACACAAAGAAAGTCATATAGGTTTGAAACGATGTGAAGGTATGAAAAAGATGACATAAGTTTCATTTTTGGGTGAACTATCACTTTAAATGTTGGTCATCACTGAAGCAATTTGAAGTGAGTACTCTTTATTTTTAATTTATATATATATACTACTGTCAGTCCATTTCATTAGATTAGCTATGCTGCACATCTCATAGTATCTGTTCAAATATTTTGAGTTCTGAATGCTCTTAAAACATAGTCAAGTAATTATATAAATCTATACAAAAAAACAAAAATTATATATATGAGAATAACCCAGACTGATGGAAGATCATTTTAGCGTAACATATCCCTCCAACAGACGACACATTTCAAACTTTTCAAAGCAATTAACAGTGAAGGTTCCCTTGTGGTGGGGAAAAAAAAAAAAAAAACTGACACAGCTAGCGTTTCAAAGTGCCTGTGCACAGACAAAAAGGTTTTAGAAAAGGATTGGTTATGAAATACAAGCTTGACTGAATGCTACCTTTACAAAAAAAAATTTTTTTTTTTTTTTACAATATACAAAACTGCAAAAGTAACAGCAAATTGAAGTAAATTAAGCTTGAAATACCCATCTTAAACATCTATAACAAGTCAGCTATATTAAATGCAGGCGTTACAAATCAGCATTCAGTGCACTCCAAATGAATTACCGTTATAGGCCACTAATATTATCACTCTTATTTGTAAGGAGCTATGATTGCCTCTACTGAACCACACTCTCCTTCGCCATCCGCTCCAGCTAAAGCTCTCCATCTCCATTTCCTTGTCAGAGCGTTTCACCGCTGCCCAGATTAATGCTGACAGGCAGGAATCCTTCTAATTATCTGTCCCTGGCCTGGATGCAAATGGCTGGGTTCTGGTGGCAGTGTGA
Source organism: Ctenopharyngodon idella (assembly GCF_019924925.1). Classification (NCBI taxonomy): domain Eukaryota; kingdom Metazoa; phylum Chordata; class Actinopteri; order Cypriniformes; family Xenocyprididae; genus Ctenopharyngodon; species Ctenopharyngodon idella. The sequence continues at coordinate 15,693,223 of NC_067224.1, read as the reverse complement.
TGAGACTGCCAGTGCAGTGACACCGGGCCCCCAGCGTGGAAGCCTGTCACTGGCCCTCTTCCATCCAGGGACCACACAGTTTATTTATTTTATTATTATTTTCCACCTCTCAGGCTGGCAGGGTGGCTTTGTCAATCACAATGTGGAGAAGGCAGTGGGTGTCTGATTAAAGCTCTGCGCTGGGTGTGATTGAGCTGGTTGTGACGGCTGTAGATTAGGATCATAGATTATGAGAGATAATGGTACTTCACTAAGAAACAGAGGACTGGAAGTGAGAGAAGGGATTGAATTGAGTTAAAGAGTGTGGCATAATCAAGGATGCAAGGATGTTGTGAAAGGAAAACTGATGGGCCAAAAAAAACAAAAACCAGAAGCCCTGAAAAGCTGGAATAACAGATTATAAATAGCAGCTGTTTCAGCCATTTCAGAATGACTTTGGAAAGTTTAGTCAGTAACTAACTACCTGTTTGCTCGGCAAGTACAAACAAATAAAAAAAACAAACCAAACAAAACAATTGGTAGTTTAGATGGTAGCAAATTATCTATCTGCTAAGTAAATGTATTTTTTCCCAAAATAATACAAAACGAAGTAAAAAAAAAAAAAAAAAAAAAAAATGTAGTTTAGATGATAGCTAATTAGCTTTCTGCTCAGCAAGTTCATGTCCTCCAAACCAATAAAAACTAAATAAAATAAAGCCAAAACAAAACAAACAATAGGTAGTTTAGATGGTAGCTAATGATCTATTGCTAAGTAAATTGTAGTTTAGTAGCTAATTAGCTATCTGCTCGGCAAGTTCATTTCCTCCAAACCAAACCAATAAAAACAAAAAACAAAACATTTAATAGTCTAGATCAGGGGTGTCCAAATTCAGTCCTGGTGGGCCACTGTCCTGCAAAGTTTAGCTCCAACTTTAGCAACAAACCTGCCTGGACGTTTCTGGACGTATGCCTAGTAAGACCTTGATTAGCTGGTTCAGGTGTGTTTAATTGGGGTTGAAGCTGAACTCTGCTGGACAGTGGCCCTCAAGGAGCAGGATTGGACACCCCTGGTCTAGATGATAGCTAATTAGCATGTTCAGCAAGTTGAGTCATACCTTTAGGAACAAAAACAACAACAAAACAAACAAATAACTAAACAACAAAACAACAGGAAACAGAGCCCGACATAAAGGACTGCCCGATCTGGCCAGTGCTGCGTCGTCATGAAAGTTTATCATTTGCAGTTGTTTTTAAGTCTTGTCAATTTAAACATTCAAGGGATTTTTAACCATTCAGATTCAAGCGCAAGAAGACACGAAAGAGAACTTAATTCATTACTCGCATGCTTTTTTTTCTGTGAGCACGCACAAAAAAAGCAGAGACCCCAACAGCTTTATGTTTGCACGCACAGAAAACAGCTGCATCGTCTTGCGATTGAGTGAAAAAATACACACAACAAAAGTGCCTGTCTTGGCTAGTATTCACGTAAGCACTGTCGGTTATGTCTTAACTGAACGTAAAGAGATGGTGAGCAGCATTCTACAAGTTAAGACATTTGTCAGGTGTGCTCGGCTCTGTTGTGCAACGAATCCCCTGCCATGGTCTTGTCAGTCATCTCGTCACTTACTCTCGTCACGTGATTAGTGAACTCTGATTCCTGCAGTACTACATACGACTCTGAAGCTTGTGTTGGATGAGCTGGATGGGATTGAAGCGACCGTTATCCAACTGAATTAAATGGTTTTTATTTCTATAAAAAGCAAAAAGACAGTGGAGGCATAATGTAAACGTAGTGGTGGCATATCCTATCCTAATTTTACCCTCAAACTGTGCCATGGCAACATCGTGCAAGACAGCTTTTCACCAGCTTTTTCACTTCACAATTTAATCTCACAAGATCTTGTCACACCCCTAAAATATAGCATAATTAAAATGTACATGTACATCTATGTGCACTTATAGCATTTCTAAAGCAGGGCATCTAAGAAAAAAAAAAAAAAAGCTTAATTCTGATTGTGAACATAATGGCGTTCAATCTAAACTTTAGTACTCAAATACTCAAACTGATCATTACGAGAGGTGCGAGACAGGGAGGAAGGAAATAATAAATTGATGGAAGAGGATTTGAGAGGAAAGGAATGAGGAATGAGCTGGGCCTGGTGGAAATGGTGGCCTAGCTGCTTGACAGTTGACTCTGTTGGATGTGACTTTCACAGTCTGCTGGCAGTTTGTGTGGAAGCCATCACATCTGTGACTCGGAGTTTGATTAATGAGCCTTTCAGCTCTTCTCTGCCATGTGAGGTGGGGCCACGGCCTTCTCCCAGGCTTCAGTGATTCACCCACCAACACACACACACATACATGAACACACACACATGCAAAGTACAAACCAGGAGCTCTACGCCTTCCTCATGCTAAACAAAACCTCATTGTGTCTGCTAATTTCCAGCACTAGCCACCAAAACAAAGGCAAGATGATAGAGAGACACAAAGAAGCTTTCCCCACAGTCAGTCAGTCAGAGAACATGATGGAGGGGACTTGTTTGTGAAACTTAAAGGGCCCCTAGGAAAAAAAAATTACCTATAAAAAGTCACTAAAATGATGGGTTGACATGGTAGTGTTTGCTTTTTCCAGTAACACAGTGAAAATGTCCCTTTTCTCAGCCATGACAGATTCCCTCACCCAAAAAAGCAACAACAACAAGCTCATAACACAAAGGTGGCGATAGCAATTACTTCTCCGCACATTGCGACGCTGCCTCTAGCTGAGTCGCTGCGCGTCTGTGGAAGAAGCCCTTGCATTCTGACACATTTGTTTGTATTTTATACCCTGGGAAAGAAAACTAACCATATGGCCATCATTGGGAACAGATGGCATTTGCCCAATGTGAACGGCGGTGCCTATCACTGCAATTTAAAGCACTCCACTCCCCGCATCAACTGCCATCTTTCTCAACAGATACTTCACTATTGTTCCGGATGATAGAGGAATGACAGTGCAAGGCTGTAAAAGTTGACCTGGCCAATGTTCTACATAGTCAAAATCCATGTCTTTCAATGCAACAAGCAACTGCACAGAAGAGAACGCAGCAGACATATTTTAGCATTGTTTGTGGCTGTGATTTCAATAGTTTTAGCCGTGACCAAGAGCATTACATTTGTCCAGAAGGTGCTTGTTAAGTGTGTCCCGTGGTATTTTATAACACTGAAAGCCACATCTGGTGATTTTTACAGACCCATCCATCAGCAGGACTTATAATAGTGAAACTAGAAGTGTTTCAAACTAAGGCACAATATATTAAAAGTAAAAGCCTTGGGAGGAAAATGTTTCACCGTTAAGCTCGCTTATGAAAGATAACCCATACACAAACTCTTGCTGTGACACAGGTGAAAGGAAATACACTACCGTTTGTGGGGTCAGCAAATACAAAAAAAACATTAAGCAAGTGATGCATTAAATTGATCAAAATTGACAGTAAATACTATTTTTATAGAAGTGCTGTTCTTTTGAACTTTCGATTCATCAAAGAATCCTGAAAAAAAATCTATCATAGTTTCCACAAAAATCACCATGTAAAAAAAGCATTTATTTTTTTTAATGCAACAGATTATTAAACCTTTACACAAAATATAAAAAAATAAAAATAAAAAAAGTTTCCATATGTCTTTGTTGAGCAACATATTTTATACATTAGGCTTTTATGGCTCATACACTAGGAGATTATGGAGCTTACACTTAAGGAGGAAAAAAAAAAAAAAAAAAAAAAAACACCTCAATTTTATTTAGAAGCCCAAACTGAGCAAAAATGTGCAATATGCAATTTGGTGGAGTTGCTGAAATTTATATGGCCAAAAATTAAGATGAAATTTTGATAGATTTTAATGTAAACTAATTTTAACAGTATAGCAGAAAACTTACATATAAATATCAGTTGTCACTTTATGGGCCAGATTTAGGCCCCGTTTACACTAGTGCGTTTTAGTTTTAAAACGCATACGTTTTGTTACGGTTACCCCTGTTGTTTACACTACGCCAGCATTTTCAAACCTCGAAAATAGAGACTTTTGAAAACGTTGCAGATCCCGTTTTAGGCCCCGTTTGGGCATGCGCGTACAAGTGTAAACAGTTGCCTCTTGCACATGTAGGTAGCTGCAGTATTAAAAATGTTAATTTTAACTGCACAATGGCTGCTAAAAATGACAACAAAGCCAGCAAAGATTGCAGTTCAGTCTCCATCTTATTGTTTACACGGTCATCAAGGATACGCAGATACACCATCATTTTCAAAAGTCTCCGTTTTGGTCCGTTTATACTGAAACGCAACCCCGGCGTTTTCAAACTAAAACGGGGTCTGCAACATTTTCGAAAGTCTCCGTTTACAAGGTTCGAAAACGCCGGCGTAGTGTAAACCACAGGCGTAACCGTAGCAAAACTTACGCTTTTTAAAACGAAAATGCACTAGTGTAAATGGGGCCTTAGTTTGAAAACACCAGGGTTGTGTTTCAGTATAAATGGAACAGAGCAAATTTTGATTTAAGACATGCCTTTTTGGGTGGTAAATAGTGGCGCAAATACCACTAAATTGACTAGCGCAAACCTTAGTAAATCACCTTGCATGATTAACTTAAATACTCTCCTCCCATAAATTTTGTGTCTGAAAGTGAAACTCCTACAAATGCCTATGCAATAAGGTCAGACGCAAAAATAATACTATCCACGCCTTTTCAGAGGTAATTTTTCACTGAGTTTCTTTAGCAAATCCTGACAGTTGTTTTTTAATGCCAAAAGAAGGTTTGTGCTGGTGCAATCTGGCCCTAAATTTCCAAATAATGCTAGTAGGATGATATTTCAATGCTTAGTTTTATGATTAAAGCTCTGTAGTTTTTTTTTTTTTTTTTTTGGGGGGGGGGGGGGGGGGGGGCATTTAATGCAATGTAATAAAATGATGATTGAGAGACCTCAAAAGCCTACATTTTAACATGAAAAATAAAAATAAAAACAACCTTAGTTGCTTCAGTCCACTAAAGGTTCAACTTGAAATATTACTAACAATAGAAAAGTTATTCTTATGTTTCCATTTTTAAAAAATCACTAAAGATGATATAAAAGATTGTGTACAACAGGTTTTGTGAAGTTTTGATCATGTCGATAATTTAGAGGCCTTGAAAATCTGAGTATCAAATATGATATAGTAGACTTTATAGGTTTACAGTATAAAACAGTTATTTTAAATTGTAATAATATTTCACAAGTTTTTACTGTATTTTTTGCTCAAAATGCAGTCTTGGTGAGCATAAGAGACTTCTTTACAAAAACATTTAAAAAAGAGTGTGTGCAGAGACACAGTAAATGGCAAAACAAATGCTAGTATTACCGAATTACAGAATGCTACATGGAGGAAAGCCAGATATGTATCAAGTAGGAGTATTCTACAGCAAAAGTATTATAAAATGTAAAGTTTATACAACCGAGAAGGCAAATCTGAATGTGAACGCAAGCACAGATCATTGAACCTAGGTGTTATTGTAAAGCCTTCCTGTCACCAAGCACTGTATCTCTGGCAAAAAAGTTTGTGTGGGTCATGTCTAGAAGTTTGCTGTAGCTGTCTCTCTGGGTGTCAGGTGCTCGTCTGAGGAAGAACAGGAACATTAATCAGTCGCTTTCTGCTGAAAAGCTCCATTTGAGAATGATTTATGACACTGCTGGCACAGACAGCCAAATGACAGGTGACAATAAAGGACACCCACACCTGTGTAAATCTTCTCCCTCTCTCTCACACACACTCCGAGAGGGAGAATGGGAGGACGGAGTTGAGACCACATTATGGAGCACGTCTCATTTATATGTAACCAGATGAATGTACTCCTCATAGAGCCACAGAAATATGTACTAATGTTTAAATGGATAGTTCACCCAATAATTCTGTAATTATATACAGTGAATGTCAGTCCAAGCCCGTAAGATGTTATTATTATTATTTTATTATTTTTAGGACACACACACAAATGTTTTTTTTGTTTGTTTTTTTTCTCCATACCAAGGCACTTTTCAGTGACCAGGGGCTGTCAAGCTCCAAAAAGGGACTTTTAAAGTATATAAATAAATATAAATATAAAGTAATAAAAAATAACCCATATGCACTACATTCCACATCGCATGATAGATTTATTTGAGGAACAGTCCAAAATGTAACTCAGCAATCATGATCAACCATGATAATTTATATGTTTCAAAATAAAAACAGTAATATTCTGAAATTTTATTACAATTTAAAAAGGTTATCTATTTGAATATATTTTAAAATATAATTTATTCATGTGATGGTAAAGCTGCATTTTCAGCATTATTAGTCCAGTCTTCAGTGTCACGTGATCCTTAAGAAGTGATTCTAATATACTGATTTGCTGCTCAAGAAATATTTCTTATTATGTTGAAAACAGTTGTGCTGCTTAATAATTTTGTGGAAACATTTTTAGCAGGATTTTTTTAATGACTAGAATGTTCAAAAGAACAGCATTTATTTTATTTTTTTTTAAAAAGAACATAAATATAAAATAAAAATATTCCTCTCACAACCTGACACCACTAAAAAAATTACTGAAAAGAGAGAATTTGGAGAGATTAATATGTTCAGATAAAAACAGCTCAGAACTCTCAACCCTATTCAATAGACAGCAAGCTCGCATAGTTTCTGCATATAGAAGACCTACATACATCCTCAGTCTCCAGAGAGGATCTCTAGTGTCTAACATTTACTACATGACCCATTACTGCTTTTTTCCATACATTAGACCTTGTGTTACAACTATTTTCTCTTTGCTTTGTTCTAGTTCTCCCCCCACCCCCTCAAGAAGCTGTTTCACTTGCATATCACAATAGGGAAGAAAAGACTATCGCAACATCCATTTTATGCCGACTTCAAAGACTTCTATTGTTTTTATATGAAGCAAATTCTCATAACCTTACCTATGTTAAGTGGGCTTAGAAACATGAGATTAGGTGACATGTAAACCCCAACTGGAACTTAACGACTAATAATGATGTTCATGGTTTATGGACCCCATTTTTACAAACTAAACAATACTGTATGAATCTCTAAGTTTCCAAAGTGCATTCTAGCTTCACCTTCTGTCCTTCACCCTACTTTCTTTCATCCCTCTTCTGAACCTCTGCTCGGCCATGAGGGCAGGTGCTCCATCATTGAGATACTGAACATAGAAAGATGCTCTCAGAGGTTCCACCCCACTGTGAAGGAAACACTAACATCTGGACGCTCTCCAAGTTGGACTGGGCAGGTGATTTGCGAGGTACGGAGAAATAGGTCCATGTTCTACTGACCTGCTGCACTACCATGCGGAAACTACAGAATCTAGACTATGTGGTAGGGGCACTGGCATTGATTCCCAGATTTAACACAATTCCCTATCAAAAGTTATTAATTTGATCCAATTCAAGTGCCACTTTTCTTTAATTCATATAAAACATGTGATTTGACATTAAATTGTAATTAAATACTATTTAAGACAAAAAATACCCTGTTCTGTGACAATATTTAACCTATTTCAACAAAAAATGTATATTTATTAAATGATTCAATAATTAGTATGCCTATGCAGTACTATGTAGTATTATGTAGCTTTTACAACCTCACTGAGTTAAAAAAAAAAAAAAAAAAGTAGGCTACTTGTAAAAACATACTTGGGTAACACTTTATTTTAGTGTCTTTGTTACACATTAAATGTACTTATTAATATAGTAACAGTAAATTATGCATATATAACTAAAACCAAACCCCAGTCATAACCCTAACCCTATAGTAAGTAGCCTACATGTTGTTAAATAATATTACCAGTACCTAAATTAAGGCCCTATGATTTCCGCGATGCAGAAAACGCGAACGAAATCGCGGAATCCAGTCATAAAAACAGAATTTAGTATATAACGCGGAATGTCTCAGAATTTGTCAAATTTTTGATGAATTAATAAAAAGCAGGTCAGTACACTTAAATCAAATCGCGATATAGACTAGTGTCCGTGAATATTAATCCGCAAATAGACTATTTAAATATGAATCCTGCATGTCTGTGTGCCTCTGAAATAAATGACGCGGAAGCGGCGAAGCGCGGTTTCATTTACCTCACACACGTATGTATGCACACACACTGAAGCACGTGCGACGCTCGCGGTGTTTTCATCCTCGAACACACGAAATTCATCTCCTTGTCATCATTTCTGACTTATAACAAAAAACAGAACAATGCCTTAAAACTGCTGTGTGACAAGGTGTACAGCAAACAAGCTAAAATGCCCCCTGGTGGGCATGGTTTTCAGATCATGACGCGTGTCGCTCTGTCTCTATGCGTTCATTTGATTGCCGAAAAATTAAAATACAGAACAGAATTTCTGAAAAAAAAAAAAAAAAAAAATCATAAAAATATATTTTTTTTAATTAATAAATTTTGTTCAATTAATTCAACTAATTCAATTAATTAGACATGCTTTTTTGATTATTAAAATGTAATTAAACCATTAAAATGGAAGCATTAAAGCAGAAAACAGAATTTGGTAAAAATAAAACAGAATTTGAGGGGAAAGATTAACACGTATATCATAGGGCCCTAAAAAATTTAATTTTTTGTTAAACTTTTAATAAATTGTTGGTAAATTGGATAAGTTTCATTATTTAAATTAATTAGACATGCTTTTTGATTACTAAAATTTAATTTAACCATTAAAAGTCCAAAAAAAAAAAATTAAAAACAGAAAAAACGGAATTTGGGAAAAAATAAAACAGATTTCATAGGGCCCTACTAAATGTATGTAACAAGGACACCTTAAAACAAAGTGTAACCTATACTCGTCAGTTCTCACCAGTACTGAGTTCTCTTTTGCGCTTGAACAAACAATAAAACAGAATTATGCCAAAATGCCCATTTTGTCGAGTATCCTCATAAGAGCAGTCTTAAATTAGTTACATAATGTCTTAAACGAACTTAAAGAGTTGTGAGAAAATGAGATGCGTGTCAGATCCGAATCATGTTTGGCAGCGGCAGCTCTTAAAGTCACAGCAGCCTAATAAACCAGTTGTTGTGATGTCTATGTGTTAGTGTTAATCAAAGAACAAAGGTAACAGAGAAAATTGTAGCTTTAATAAGGATTAATCTATATTTAATTCATAATTTATGCAGTGAAGACTGTAATGTTGTAATGTCTATAATTATTATTTTTTTTTTTTAATCATTTTCATAGAGACATCAGTAGTAGTATCAGTTGTATCAGTGATACTGGCCTTCATTCATAAAAGATGCTATTAAACAAATATTCAAAATATACTGTCTTTAAGTTGTTTCTACATTTATTTGGAGAGTAACTGTAAAGTGATTAAAACTGTGAAAATCTTAAAGAAATAGGACCTAAAATATAGATACACTCTTCCACTTTTTCCTGAAATAGGAACAGACTACAATTATTGTTTAAGAATAGATATTCAATCTGTGGAATAAAATCTTGTGTTTTACTCAGTGGTTGAAACTGATTTTCTTTTGACAAGCTGTCAAACTAACACCGAACTCACTGCTCATTTGGAGCAAATTGATCAAACTCTGGCTCTGGTTTGAGATATCCTTTTAAACCATCATACTTGTATCACACTTAAACTAAAGCTCAACCACACAAGATCCCTCAGTAACCTCAAAATTATCTTCTGACACAGTCTGACACATCAGATTGTGATTTCCACTCAGTTCTAAAAAACGCAGACACTCCATTTTCTCCACACAGTGAGCTCAGATATCCTTTTCTCTTTTTTTCTCAAAACTATGATGGAGCTGAGCTGCTTTAGCAAGCTCTCAGTGGAAAAGCACTTTCTTTACTAAACTTTTAGGGCTGCATGCTGGGAATTAAAATCTTGAAGGAAACCAAGAACTCATATAGAGGCGGCAACATCTATACGTAAAAAACACAGGTCAGATGATACACAAGCAAGCCAAAATGCCTTTAGAAGCTTACGCACACAGACAAGCGCGCACATTCAAACGGTCGCAGGATCCCTCTATCCTCTCCACATAATATTCACATTCATTACGGCAGAACACGGTGGGACATGACAGGTAGCACTTCAACAGTGTGTAAGCGAAAGGAGGGGGCGACTGTGTGCGAACGAGAGCAGCAGCCATTACCTGTTAGCGAGGAGCGTCGTGAAGGTCACCTGACTCGTGCTCTGATAGGCTGGCAGCAGTTGGGCCCAATCCCACTCCCTCTCACCCATAGCAGCCTGTTGATAAATGAGCAGCGAGTATTGTTCGTTATTAATCAGAGTTAATATGATCAGTAAATTACTGCTCCAGCTGGGCTGGACTAACCAAAGAGGAGGGGGTCCCGAACAAGGCCGCCCCAACACGATCTATCTATCATGTCTGCACAAGAAGGTTTTTATTCCAATAAGACAGCAATTAATTTATAAATCCATTTGGGGAGGGATGTACCATCATTTATAAAAAGATAAATCAATTTTGCAAGAGGAGTCGTTATTCTTCTCGCCGTTGTTCGTGGCAAGCAGCCCAAGGTTTCCCTCAGCCACGAGTGGACCGTCCCTTTGTTAGGGAGCCAAATGAAATCCGATTGCTTTGATAGGCAGAACGTCACTCTTAACTTGAAACTGAGTTTTTTTTCTTTCTTTTTTTTTTTTATTGACAAAAGGACAGGAGCGTGCCAGCCCCTCCTATTCTCCGACTGGCTGATTGATGGATCGGCATTTGTTTTTTCTGCCTCCATTTGATTTGACAAACAGCGCAGCCACCTGAAGGCGAGGAGGCTTTTTAATCATCCCCTTAATAAGGTGTTTTATGCAAAGCAATGCGAGCGCGAGCGATAAGGAGAAAACAAAAGGGATTAAGAGCGCCGCAGCTAGTGCTGAACGACGGGAAAAGAACTCGCATTTTAACCGACGCAAAACTCTGAGCCAAATAAGATAATGAAAGGAAAAGTTCCCCTTAAAAAAAAGAAGGTTGCAGACTTTCCGGCTTCAAAGATGTTCCAAAAAGTCTCATGACATGAGCAGAGAAAACTTTATCCTACCTTTAAGAGAAAGCCAAAAGAGGACCATGGCTCTTGTAATTAAACCTTCAACCTACACCGTCTTCAACACGCAAGGGATGCTTTTTTTCCACCCCTTGTTCAAAGCCACATCACACTTGAAGAGTTCACCTTTCAAGTGTTTTCAAATTCTCTGCTCTTTTGGTTAACCTTTTTTAATGTTTTGCTTTGTGTCTTCTCTTCACACTAAAATATAGCTTAGGGACAGAGCGACCTATGGAGAATTGTCGAGTTCATCCTAGAGAAGCAGTTTGAAGTCTCTTAGTCTCTCTCTTATATTCACCTTGCCTGGTGGCCTTGACGGAAAGTTACACTCGCTCGAGCGTGAACGAGTAGAAGAAGAGAAGTAGTTCACGGCATTAATGAACTGCTGGAAATAAAACTTATGTGAACAACAAGTATTCGCAAGCACCTCGAGTTGAAGGCTGAGAGACTAAAATATGAAAAATAACAAAGGACCAACCTGATCAAACTTGTTAGGGCCGATAGAATTGCACTCGGTGAAGGGGTTAAACTGGGATTTATGGTGGTTTTGGTTGCTTGCTTCAGAGGAGAATACGACAGGTCCCAATGGGGAGTCCGGAAGTGTATTCGTCTTTGAAAGAGGTGATAGGACGGACCTCAGTAAACCCTACAAAAGAGAATGAAGAAACATAACGTAAAGGCACATAATACACTCCAGTCCAGATTAGAGAAATGAACAGAAACCTGGACACATATTATTACTAGACTGCATTAAGCAAAACTAAAACACTATTAAAGTGGTCAAATTAACAGTGAGTCTCTACAGAATTCTTAAACACATCATCGGACAAATTAGTACATTTCAACAATTATTACATACCCAATTTTGGACATAATGGACATTTCTTTTCTCTCTATTCCCCAAGTAATTGGCCGACAATGGTAGAAATTAATCAGTCTATCTAGGAATAGGATTTGAAAACAGGACATTGGAAGAGGACAAAGATATGTATAGATATGGCACAAAGAATCGTCCTCAAGATTAGAGTTAAGTGAGAGTTGTACTAATTTCCCAAGATGTGTTCTTATTGTTAAGTAGAGCAAGGGGTATTGGGCATAGAGGTGTAGTTTAAGTGTAGACTAATTCATGAATCTTTTCCTTTAATTTCTGCTATTTCTGTTGTTTAAGTTGTTATTTCCCAATCGTTTTTTCAATCAGGTCAAGGCTGTTACGAGAGGCCTCGCAGCAGCATCTGGATGCAGTTGTGTCTCCGCGCAGCAGCTCTGCACAGGCGTTCCCCTCAGCTTCAGGTCACACTGTCTGCCTCAGGCTAACAGCCACCTAATTGCTTGGTGAAAAACAGCAATTCGCTACCTCATTGAGCTGGATGCTGTGATGGATTTGCCGGAGGTGCTGGCTGCCACCTGCTCTATGGCACAGCTCCAGCAGCAACTGCCTTATTTTATGCTCAGTCAGTTCCGCGGGCCCACCTCTATCCTGCGCCGGGCCGCTCTCCACACGCTCCAACACACTGATGGAGGAACACATAAAGGAGAGAGGGGGGTTAACATGAAATAAATGGAAAATGGTTATTATATTACTCAATTTAAATACTTCTAAAGGCAATTTTACACGGTAACTGCAAGATCCCAGTTCATTTTCAATGGGAGATTTTAATAATAATAGCTTTTTTAATAATTTTTAAAATGATTTTAAAAACTATAATAATTAAAATAGTACAAATACTAAATAAGTACATCTTACAAATACTAAAATACTATTATTCATTTTGGCAGACGCTTTTATCCAAAGCAACTTACATTACATTCAAAGAAAACATCACTTCTTGCTTTCCCTGAGAATCAAACCCATGACCTTGCCATCGCTAGCGATATTCCTTACTGTTTGAGCAACTACTACTACTAATAATAATGCATTTATTAATTTTGGCAGATGCTTTTATCCAAAGCGACTTACATTACATTCAAAGTACACATTTTATCAGTTCTTGCTTTCCCTGAGAATCAAACCCATGACCTTGCCATCGCTAGCGATATTCCTTACTGTTTGAGCAACTACTACTACTAATAGAGAAAAGAGATTAATCAGTTATTTTACTCTATACACAGACATAATTTTATTGTAAGGTTTGTACATCCAAAACTCTGGTTGTGGGTACAATAAAGATACCATGTCATCCAGGTCCAGAAATATATTACAAAATGTATAGCTATCTTCATATGTTGTTGCAGACTGTTAGTAACAGAATTGTGCAAAATTTAAATAAATAAATTGATTGATTGCTTTAATTTCTTCACAAATGCCACAAGTATTTAGCAAATAAAGAGATTTTATTCAAAATAATCAAATGACAATTACTGTAGCTTTTGTGATCTTTTGTGATAGGATTAAATATCCAAATATGAGTAGCTGTTGTCAATATTTGCTAGCATTGGGCTGAAGTGGGCATTGTTGTGTTGTGTTCCACACAAAAACTTGCACATGTTCAGTGCAAATTGCCAAGAGCTGTTGCCAGTAGTGGCAAAACAGTTTTGTCACATTATTTGCTACCAACTTTTCTTTTTACATGAATTTCCACTTTACAAAAATGAAGAAATTGAAAAATGTCAGAAGACAAGAGACTTCTCTCAAGAGTCAGAGACACAGTGCCGCTTGCTGTAACCTCAAGGTCCCCTCAACGCACCCATTCTCGTGCCCTTCCTCTCTATCCAACATGCCTCATCACCCTCGCCACACTTTCCATCCGATACACCCCCTGTCATTGTTTCCCTTCATTCCTTCTTCCTTCCTTTTTTTATTTTTCAATCACAAAGTGACAAGGAAAGTGTCGCCTGTCAGGCAGGCCTTTAGCTTCAATGACACAGAGAAAAGCTGCGAGACCCTGGGCAGCCCAGCCGGTGAACGGGGTGTCAGCACCTGTGCCTGTATCCTTCCCTGTCCATCAGTGTGCAGGTGAAGCAAATGATTGGATCCAGTCAGCGGCTTGATTAATGAGAGGCCCGTCGGATCCGGGACAAGCTATCAATCACGTCATTAGGACCAATGTGCCCCGAAAGAAGCAGAACACCCCCTCCGCCCACGGAATCCACTGCATTCATCTTCATCTGTGCATGCATGCCGTCAAAGCCTGCCAGGGTCACCGTGATGGAGAACAATCATCTTCTCCTCTACAAATTACTTTGCAAAGACAAGAGATGAGGGAGGTGTGTGTGTGTGTGTGTGTATGCATTTGTGTGTGTGTGTTGACAAGCTGGGGTGTGGGTGTTTTTCAGAAAACCCGCTTTCCGCCGACACACTGTACGCTGATTGTTTACACCGGAGGCAGTGCCTGAAAGTGAAGGTTATTTTAATGAATAGTAATGGTTCCACTGACTGTCTAAGACAGGCGATACATAATCACTCTTCCTTTTTGCTATCGTCCTTTTTTTTTTTTTTTGCCCTCACTCCTTTTTTTTTTTTTTTGTTTGTTTTTCCTGTCATTGGGAGCAGCGATTCTCGGAACACTAAAAGTTTTTTTTTCTTCTTTTTTTTCCCCAAGCTTTGTTATGATGCTAAATCATTTTCAATAAGGCTAATTAACTCTAAGCTTTTGTTCTGGGCATGACTTGGAATATACGGTAAAACTTGTGTGGTTTTTTTGCCAACAGTGAAAAATAGCATAAAGTATAGGTCACTTTTCAAAAGTGCTCAAAAATCAATCGTTTGAAGAAATTATTAGTACAGGATCATTATTTAAGGCAGGGGTTTTCATACTCGGGTCTTTTACAACTCTGTAAAAGTTTTAAAAGAAAGAAAGAAAGAAAGAAAGAAAGAAAGAAAAAGAAAAAGAAAATAAGAACCTAAAATTTTTTCGACAGTGTCACAGGTTTATACATGAAAAGTATAACTGCCTTTATAATTCAGAAGTCCCTCAGAAGGGTATAACATAATTTGGGGTATGAGCCATTAAAAAGTTTGAACCATTGAAGAATATGGGTAACCAAACAGTTGATGGGCCCCATTGACTTCCATATTATGGGGGAAAAAAAATACTATTGAAGTCAATGGAGCCCATCAACTGTTTGGTTATCAACATTCTTCAAAATATCTTCTTTGTGTTCTTCTTCTTCTTTTGTGTTCAGCAGAAGAAATAAATTCATACAGGTTTGGAACAACTTAAGGGGGAGTACTGTAAATGATGACAATTTTCATTTTTGGGTGAACTATCCCTTTAACCGAAAAAACAAAGTGTGGAATGTTGGACATTTCATGCACTCAAATGTTGCAGATTTAATACTCAACTATACTCGATGTACTCAACTACACGGTTGAGTTCATCGATCATACGTGCATAGTGTATAAGTGCATAGGGCGTATATAGTAGTATAGTGAGCTATTTGGGATGATTTAAAGATGATTTAAAGTACATGATTCAAGGATTGCAACACTTTCTTCAGTGATTCAAGTCAGATTTCTGCACTCAAATCCTGTGGGTGACATCAAACCCATTTTGAACTACACATATCAAAAAGTTTGAAACGAAGAGCTACAGGCTAGGAAAAGAAAACACAGAAAACAATACATAATTATTTTGCCAAAGGATGAAGGGTGAAGTTAACTTCTCAAAATGAATGAAGAATGAGACTGAAGTCTTTAAAATGACATCAAAATATCAACTGGCAGCAGATAGAAAATGAAGACAATATTAGATTAGTTAACACAATAAAATGCTAAAAGTCGAAAATCATCTTTCATATGCTGAATAAGCTTAATGATGAATTTGCTATTATGGGCTTAAAATCTTAGGTTTAATTGGGAGTATATTACATCAGGCTCATTTCAAAATCTCACCTCTCGCAGCAAAGCTTTCGTGCCTTCTGCAGCTGCATGGAGGTCCATTTGGGCCTCTTCTCTTCCAGGCCCTGGAGCACCTTATGGACCAGAGGCTTGGGAACGCCCTTCTGCTGGCCCAGGCTGACCTGCAGACATTCTGATAGCAGATTCAGCCTATCCTTTGCCCCTCTCTCTAGGGGCTGTCCAGACAGGAGCTCCAGGGTGTCACCGTTTTCTAGATCCTGACAGAGGCAGACCAACAGGACCCAGAGGAGCAGGCCGGTAGACCTCAGCTGTCTGGCATGCTGGGAAAGCCTCTTCTCAGCCACGGTGAACAGGAAGCGCACAGGCAGGGGAAGGGAGGCTATGGTTGATGGAAGGTGGGTGAAGATAAATGAGAGGGCTTGGATAGCTAGATTTATGCTGCCTGATTAGAAGAAAGAAAGAACGAGGAAAGAGTTAGTTTGATTTCTTGTTAATCTTAAATAAGGCTAAATCATGTACAATAGATATTTTCAGCAGGTTAAAATCTTTGAGGATGGATGGATGTATGGATGGATGGATGGATGGATGGACGGATGAAGAAAGCTGTACATACTCATGTTGGTTTCATTCAGCTTGGGATCTTGTAGAATGTAGTTCCATTCTTTTGGGATTTTGCTTAGGACATTCTCGGCTAGGTGTTGTCGCACCAGGGGTCCAGACTGGTCTTTATATTCCTGCACCATGCTGACCAGGTGGATCAGGAGTTTGGTAGTGGATTCACAAACAATGGACCTGATGTATTTAAACAAGGCTGGCTCCTCTTTACTGGAGTCTGGAAGAAAGAGAACAATCTAAGTTGTTGAGGCTTAAAGAAGGAAAGACCACCCAAAAATGAAAATTCTGTCATCATTTACTCACCCTCAAGTAGTTCCAAACCTGTATGAATTTCTTTCTTCTGCTGATCACAAAAGAAGATATTTTGCAGAATGTTGGTAACCAAACAGTTGTTGATGGGCCCCATTGACTTCCACAGTATCCATAGTATTTACTATGGAAGTCAGTGATGTCCATGAACTGGTTTGGTTACTGACTTTTTTCAAAATATCTTCTTTTCTGTCATCAGAAAAAAAGAAATTCATATGGGTTTGGAACAAATTGAGGGTGAGTAAATGATGACTGAATTTTCATTTTTGGGTGAACTATCCCATTAATAATTATATCCACAGTTATTTTGTAAATTCATTAGACACTATAAAAGCGGTCTTATTTTTATCATTATATTATATTTGGTCACAGGACATTACCTTAGAGAAAAAGAGGGGCATCATTTATTGAGGATATTGGTGTTTCTTCATCTATGGGCACTTTTATTTCCTAATAAAAGTGATCTTTATGAAAGCTTATACATTTCAGTTCATTTTGTTACATTATTCTTTTTGTGTTAATCTCTTTTCTTTTTGTTATTATTATTATTATTATTATTATTATTATGTTAAGGTCACATTAAAACGTATCAAGCCTTTTTTGCAACTATTTAAAAAACTTTTATTTACAGATTCTATTGTTTTACTCCTGTCCCAGACACAGATACGAATATGAAATATACATTATTTATTAATATATAATATTATTTCTTTATTTTTAACTAATAATCTAAACATAATCAAATTAAAATAAACCACTTCAATATTTATTGTTTAAAAATAATTCAGTATCAATTGTTAATTAATATTATGATGCCTAATTTTGTTGTTATTATGCCATGGAAATTTTCTAGAGAAACAAGGTACAACAAAATGTCTGAATTCTCACGTTTGGACATCTGTAGTAAACAATTAAATAAATAAGTAGTTTCAAAAAGTAGAGGAAGAAGAAAGAACTAAATAATTGTAAAACCGTTCCATTTTCCTGACCAGCCAAATTAGCTCTTGTAAATGACACAATCAAGGTGCTTTATAAGATTATCTTTAAGGAAGAATGGACATGGTCAATTAAGCCTAAACACAACACCTTACATCAGTACAACGGCATACAATACACACTCTCCTGCTCCCTCCTCTGTCATTTGTCTAATTTGTGAAATTATAATTGCCACTCGCATGTGATAAAACAGAAAAACATGAGTGCTTCAGCTTGGATTAAATCCCCTGAATCAAAGCCGAATCAAAAGGTGTCAGGTGATAATTGCAGTTTCTATGTCAGTATGCAAAATCAATACGGTAACCATTAGCATAACAGAAAATGTTCATGCTGTGGGCTTTTACAGAGAGGAAAAGGAGAAGGCAGAAATGTAAATAAATAAGCAATCAAAAAGAGACAGCTAAAGGTTTAATTATGGCTTTGATTTGATGATGGGCTTCCAGCTGGTCAGATCTGATATTGAGGCAATTAGAGGACACAGTGGGGGCACATGGCGATAGTGGCTTCCAACTGGACTGTAACTAAACGGCCACATCTGACTAAAATTGTGTCTTTTTGAAGTCTAAACAAATGTAGGACAGAGCATTGCAAATTCTGCACCTGTTAAGTTGTAAAAGTGTTCCCAAAGGTGTTTCCGGTCCAGGTATCCCTCCAGCGCTCGACTTAAAGCCCTGGGGAAGTAGTTTAGGGAGGACAGGATGGCAAAAACAGCTTCTAAAAACTCTGCAGCTGCTGTCTGAGTATCAGGGGACACCTCTATTCCTCTGTCCACACAGAGACCTGAAAGCACATTACCATGGTTATTATAAATGATATCAAAATAACCACAATGCTAAAAATAGCATGGCTTAGCAATAAGAATACAGCTCTTGTGGGGTGTTCCTGGTCTGCAGTGGTCAGTATCTATCAAAAGTGGTCCAAGGAAGGAACAGTGGTGAACCGGCGACTGGGTCATGGGTGGCCAAGGCTCACTGATGCACGTGGGGAGCGAAGGCTGGCTCATGTGGCTCGGTTTGAATGAATGATTCAATGACTCACTCATAAATAAATTGTATGTTTCATTACAGGATGAATTAGTGTTTTTGAATGAATATCTTGAATGATTCAATGACACCTAGCGGCGTAACAACGTAATCAATACAATCATTATTTGAAGCATGGCAGTTACTCTATTTTGATTTCTACCATAGACATCAGTGTTTATATCCAAAATATGAAAGTTTATCTCAGTACATCTGTGATTATTTGAATAATACTGTGTGGTAAGATTGCGTGGGTGTTTGAATCAAGATCACAATCTTTTAACTATTAATCGTGTAGCTCTAATTTAGTCCTATAATACTAATCTGAATTACTGGACAGTTAAAACAAAGGTCTAAACAAAACATAACTTTGAGCTTACATACTGCAAGACATCTGAGCCTAGCACAGGAAATTTATGTCTTGTAAATCAATACAGTGCGTAAGGTCCATTGTAAGGCAAAAAGCCAATTGACTGTCTGGACAAACACATGAAAGATGAGACCACAACAACAAGATATGACTGAATGCCCTTGTCTAAATGTTGTCAGGCCTGTAGGGTTGTAGAGAGATGCAGGGTGGTTGTGCCTTTGGTTCAGCCCCTGTCAGTCTCGCTTCCTAGAGATGACAGGCGTTTGAATAGGCGATTGAATGCAACGCAGCATTCAATGAGTGTCTTTGATAAAAAGCAGGCTGCTGTTTGCACTTTTTTGACAAATGTTGGACTGTTTTGAAATGACAGGCCTAAATTACCTGTCGTAGTAGAGCGTGTGGTTAGCTAATACTGCTTTGCTTAACAGGGATTCTGCTCCTGGTAAGGGACTGATGGGAATCGACTGCTTTTTTTTTCTTTTTTTTTTGCTATATGTGCAAGGAAAACAGTAGGCTTCAGATGCCATTTTGCTTGGTGAGAGACTGTTTGGTGTCTTGTTCTGTGTTTCACTGTAATTATCCATTCGCTACTAAAAAATGATTACATCAGAGCTGTGGTGTACAGCAAAGGCCTAAATTATTGGCACAGACACACATCTTGTGTTTTGCAAAGTTTGCTGCTTCAGTATTTGTAGACTTTTTTTTTTTTTCACGTTTCTATGGTATACTGGAAAACAATGATAAGCATTTCATAAGTTTTAAAAGGCTTTTATTGGCAAAAACATTCAATATATGCAAAGAGACGATGTTGACCCGTCTTCTTCATAACCTCTGCAATTCGCTCTGCCATGCTGGATATCAGCTTCTGGGCCAAATCCTGACTGATGGCGATCCATTCTTGCCTTATTAGTGCTCGGAGATGATCACAATTTGTTGACTTCTGCTTGTTCACTCGCGTTTTAAAGACGGACCGCAGGTTCTCTATGGGATTGCTGCCCTCCTTGACACCAGGCCATTGTTCAAAAGTCTTGGCCTCACTATGCGTGGAGATACACTCACACCCACCTACCAATATTGAGCAAGCTCTGCACTGGTGGTGACATGATTCCATAGCTGATTCCTCAGGAGGAGACAGTCCTGGCACTTGCTGACACTCTGTGATGTCCTGAAGCCTTTTTCACAACAGTTGAACCCCTCTCCTTGAAGTTCTTGAGGTGCAATATTCTTTGCAGCAATTTCCTTGCATGTGAGGCCATTCTTTGATTCAAAGCGTTGACGGCTGTACGTCTTTCTTTGGAGGTAACCATTTCTAGCACAAGAACACAATCAGTACGTTTACATGGACAACAATATTCTGATATTAACACGATTAAGGCAATACTCTGATTAAGAAACTACCATGTAAACAGCGATTTTTGATTACCTTAATCCGGCTAAAGTCATACTCGAAGTAAACACAAATCGAATAGGTGAAGTATTCCTGTTTTAGTCACATTATCGGAGTGCATTATAGACATGTACACACCTTAATCACACTATTAACGTCGTGTAGGAGTTTTCGCCACATTTTGAGACAGGACACATAATACACACACGGCAGTGGTCAACCGTTTGACGGCAAAGAGCATAGCTTCAAGCAAGAAGCCACAAATCAAATTCCTCTCACCTCACCTCTCATCCAGTACCTCCAAGTTTGTCGTGGTGGCGTGAATGAAATGTTGCCGAATGAAAGTACAGAGCAGGCCTGTTGCTGGGGAATTTGTATCCGCCGTCGTCTATTTACAGAGCCCTGAACATGACAGGAAAAATAAATTGTAGGCTAAATCATGCGCACGGTTTACTAATTCATTCCCTCGATTTATAAATCGTGCGCACGATTTATTTATTTTTTCTTGCATGTCATATGCGGGGCTCCGTATCTATTTGCACACGTACAGCATGACAAATAATTAACTGCACTTGAAGCTTTCGTAAAATTAAAAATGAAACACCCAAAACTGTTTGGTACCATGACAAAGACGAACTGTGTGGTGATACGCGAAATTCTGTAGAAAACGTTGGACGGCGTGCCATGGGGACAAAATTACGTTTGCCATTAATCGATCTATGTTCTATAACATGTAAAACGGGAACATGAAAGCAATTTTCTAAAAGCAACTCATGTAAACACCTTAATCATAATATTGTCTTATTCAGAATAAGGTCAATAATTAGATTACTGCTGTCCATGTAAACGTAGTTGATTGGAAGCACTTCTTCCCTCCTTTTATAGCAATCAGTCTGCTCTTATAATCCAATCATAATGATAGAGTGATTTCACCTGGCTAGTCCTGTTTACACTTTCCTATGTGCTGATGATATGATTAGTGAAATGATGTTAGGCAGTGAAATTTGGGTTTTTGTGATAAAGTTCTTTTGTTTTTGGCCAATGAAGCTTTTTGCAATTATTTTACATGAATCTGATCACTCTGCATAATAATCTAAAAACAGTTATGTGAATCAACACCACAACAGCTGAAGCAGCAAACTTTGCGAAACACAAAATTTATGACACTGCCAATATTTTGGCCATGACTATACTGGGTATTGCATGTGCTTATATGACACCAAATTCAAAATACATTTTACTTCTGTAATATGACAGATTTCTAAGTAAAATATACTCAATGGATTAAAATGACTTCATTTGATCCATCTGGAATTGACAGGTGGTGGGAGGACAGGAGTAAGCCGGAAAGAAAAGTTATGAAGAAAAATATTTCTGTTTGAAATAACATGCATTAATTAATTGTCCACATTGTCCATATATATATATATCAAAAATTTCTATTAATGCATAAGGGAATGTATATTTTTAAATAACTTTTTGCGTTCAGCGTTTTCTGATAAAAAGTACTCTTATTCCATGAATTCTCATTAATATGAACATACTCAATTAATGAGGTTACAAAAATGTTGTGTGCATAATTATAGAATATTTAGCAAAATTCATAATAACAATCAAATTAAAATAAAACTTTTTTAAACAGCTTTGACAATAGATACAGTAAATGCTATTTAAGGTCTGTCATGTCAAAAATCCTCAGTTAACAGTTTCCAATCCATTAAAAGACAAATAAAACCATACAAAAATGACTACGGGATTTTACAAAAAAGGAGCGTACTTATGTGAATGACCACAAGGGGCAGTAAGGGCTGGACAGGTTAATGACCTGCCTCTTCGCAATCATCTGTTTATGAGCTGCCAGATGAACCGTGATAAATGAACTGCTGGTGTTTCTCAAGGGAGGGGATTCCACAAACCAATTCTATCCTCCGCTAACAAACCTTTGCAACCTTGACGTGTTGCCAACAAACACACCTGTTGATTTTCTACCGGGCCTCACAGATGAGTTTCCACTAGAGGCCCTTAATTGGAACAAGACATCGCTATCAGTCCCTTAAAGAATTCCACAAACAAGCTCCTATTTAGAGCACAGCTTAGCACTAAGCGCTCCCAAACTGTGCTGAGAGACAGCGACTCGAGCGAGGAACTTTAAAAGAGGTTTCTCTAAACGGTAGACAACCAAGCCACCGCGTTTCTTCTTAATTAGCCAGGCTGTGGCCAGGCAGTGTTGATTTACGGCGACGTGATTCCCACACCAGAGCACGCAGGAAGACGTGCTCTCAGCCGAGCTTGGTTATTAATGAGCTCCGCCATAATGTGAATTAATGTGCAAGCACAAAACAGCCTTTAAAGGTTAGACTTTTCAGAGTGGAAGGAAGAAAGAGGAAAATCTTTAAAGGTCATTCACTTTGCTCTCACATGAGTGTTTATAACTGAGCTCTATTGATTCAGAAATGATGAGGAGGGTGATGAGTGCGATGATGAGTGAGTAAAACGACATTCTCACAACAATCCGGATGAATCTCCGATCTGCCTGAGGATGAAACACAAATCTGATGAAACTGAGCAACGCATGAGATTGTCTAAAAAAACAGGTGGATCTGCCTTACTTCGCAAAAGAGTATCAAATGTGGCTGATTGAGACGAGCCTCTCAAGATCTAAGGTAGCATTTACTTGTTAGCAAATTCAACAGAGTGTAATTTCAAATTTTAGACTAGCAATTAACGATTTCTATGGCTTATTTTGCAAGAATGAAAGGACTCGGCATGGTTCCACCATGCAGGTGTTGGGCGACTCGCGTGATGTTATCGTTGTGATCAGTTCACAAGTGCACACAACAGCTTATTTAAAATAAGATGCGTGCGAAATAAAGATCCATTAAAAACAGGTGCAGGCTATTAAGAGCAGCAAGGTCACTGGGCCATCCTTACAGCTAATCAGTCTTTCTACCAATAAATTGTACTAAATTCATTTGTGGAAACCAATGAAAGCATTGATGTGCTTCAAAGAGCATCTCCTTGTACACTCTTGTTGCATGCCTCTCTTCTGTTAATCACAGATGCAACCTGCATCAGACTCAAACACGTGAAAATGAAGACATTTTGATAAGTCAACAAAACTATTTTTTTGATATTTTGTCAACTTTCAGCAGGCTTCATTATAGCAAGAGTAAAAAAAATGGCATCACTAGTAAGGGCACATTCACAGTTCAACAAGTATTGTGTCAGGGCATTAAGAGACTTACATGAGTATGAGATGATGATCTGTAGCAGTAAGCAGTCTTTGTGAAGGATGGTCTGCAGAAGTAGTGCTGGATTATAACAGGGTCCAGACACCAATAGCTCAAACAGACATAAAGAAGATCCCTCAGATGCTAGAAAATCCCTTAAACAATAGAAACATATTATTAAGGTTTCGTCAATGCTCAAACATTTAGATTAGTAAGATTTTTTTTGTTTTTGAAAAAAAGTCCCTTATGTTCAAAAAGTCTGCATAATAACTGTTTTCTATTGTAATTTTAAATGTAATTTTAAACTGTCACCACATTCCAATATGCTAATTTAGTGCTTAAGAAACATTTCATAAAAAACAACAACAAAACCTTGCAACGTGTACTGTGCTCTTTCGTTGGCTCAACTGCTTCTATTGTTATCATTTGTAAGTCACTTTGGACAAAAGCTCATCTGCTAAATGATTAAATGTAAATTTCTTCTAATTATCAATATTAAAAACATTTGCACTGCTTCATATTTTTATAGAAACTGGGATACATTTTTAATCAGGATTCTTTACGAATAGAAAATGTAATATATATATATATATATATATATATATATGTATGTATAAAACTGTTAGTTCCTGTCATTGATTCTGATTGGTCAATAGCTGTGTTTTATTCATGATAAAACACGGCTGTAACCACTTCACCCAATGGTTCTGTGTATCACTACACCCTTAGCAACCACTCTTAGCAACGTAAACTGTTTGTTCTCCATTTATATTGTTCATTAAAGCTTACTGTATTATGTAGAAGAGTATTGTGAGAAAGAGATCGATTGAACGAGTTTAATACCTACATTCAGATTTAGCATTTTCCTTCAGGTCAGTCCTATGTTCATAATAAAACATCTGTTTAAATGTTCGATGTATTATCCTGTCCTTTTAATAGTTAAGGGGTTTTCCCATGACTGACAGTGCTAGTCAAAGCATTTGTCAGTTGCGTCTTGTTCCGTGTTCACAACAATTCAGTCTTTTCAATATAAAAGTCTTCACTACTGAGTGACACACTCATAAAGACAGTCTTTGCCGCCATCTAATGGCGTAACTTCTGTTGTGGTTCATGGTCAGCGACTATTTTTCCGGCTTTAATATTTGTATTGTGTGGTAACTGTTTTATAAAAGCAATAAGGTACTCAAGGCTAGTGCTGTATCGTGAATAAGTCTCAGCTGAAGGGGAACAACGCCCTTCAGCCGTGACTTATTCACGTTACAGCACAGCCTCTCGTACCTATATATATTACTGTGCAAAAGTCTTAGGCCACCATTAGATAATATTTTAGCAATGGTATAATGACCATATATTATAACTACTCAGAAAATACAGAAAATTTATTTACAATTTGTTTACAATAATTGAGATGAATTTTGTGGTGATAGTTTTATATATATATAACCACAAAATTCATATCACTGAAGAAAGTGTTGCAATCTTTGAATCATGTAAATCATATTTGCAATTTGCATTTGTGAATTATTAAGCCTTAATGATAACCATGAAAATGTACATTAAATTGTGTACCTTAAATCAAGGGTTTCAAACCTCTTAATCCCACAGACCCCAAAATATGTGAAACCCTTTTATATTTTCAGTTTTATTTGTATAATTTATAATAGTATGTGTTAAATAGACAGTGCTAAAGTAAAACAATTAAACAATGAACAAACAAAACTAAAAGAATGTGCTGAGGTTCATTTATTCTTCACTGTTCTGTTGAGGAGCAAATATGCTATTAAAATACTACATACACTAGAATGTCAATTATCCATTTATTCACCAAAAAACTTTTCAGTGATGCTTACAAAAATAAGTTGACTGGCGTTGGATAAAGTGTAAAGCTGCATTACAGTTGTTCTGTAGAAAGCATTGGTAGGTAAAGAATGTTAAGAATCCAAGGACATCTCCTCTTCAGTCAAATGAACACTTCAGAACAATAGTTCTGTCACAAAGAACCCAACGTCATGTGATATTCATTGTGCTCAACCACTGTCTGAAGACAGTTTAAACAGCCCTCACACACGGAAAACCAGAAAAACCTCAGTCAGGGTAGCGTCATGTTTAATTTTTGATAGGAATGAAACAAGACTGTGAGGATAAAAGTACAGTGCGTTCAGTGGATTGTACTGTTTAATTCAATTCAGCTGACGAAACATCTTTATAAAAAGAGATTCAGTAGACAAAAAAACTCTATAAAACAGATCTGAAAAAAGGAGTTTTGAAAAATACATGTAATTTGGACATTTATACCATTGTAACAACTGCAAGTCTATCCCTCACAGCCTCATTTTCAACCGTGTAAAAATCAATATGGTCAATTACTGTTTTCATCATCACTGCACTGTTATGTTCTCTTCCGGTGAGCTGATAGGAGGGTATTTCACTTACCCTCACTAAACCATATTATTAGGGCTAAGCTAAATTACAAAAGAAAAAATAATAAATTATTTACACTTCTGTTGAAAACAGAGAGACTGGGGGGGACTGGGGGAAAAATCTAATTTCATGGATATATTATATTCACGTTTACCTTAAATGTCTACTGTAAATACTAAACCTATACTATTAAAATAGAAATAGAAAAACGAAAAACCTGAACTGCATCTGGAAAGTTGAGGTGTGGTCATATTAATAATATTTCAACAATATTTTGTGGGCAAAAAAAGGTCAATTGTCCATTGTGAATAATGTAGTGATGTATAAAGCATGACTCACATAAAAGTCTTTATCAGAGTCTTTATTTGTTGGTCATTACAGTGAATTTGCATAATCAAATTGAACTTGAAAATCTACATAGGGAAATTCTTCAACTCTACGTGAACAGGCTTTATGAGGAACGTCACAAGAACAAACAGGAGAACAAGTCTCATAGCATCCGCTTGTCGGAGAAAGTGTTAACGGCAGAACTGACGAACTGATAGCGATATCTATGGAGTTTTAAGCTAATCAGCTAACCTAGCTTCTTTTTATTGCTGGTGTTTTATTCCATTTAAATATCTAAATGTTACTGAGAAGAAGAAAAATAAAAAAAACTTTTAGATATCAATCTGCTTATGCGATGGACATCGATTATGCGTATCTTTGCTCCTATTAAGGTATCTTGAGAAAAATGGCTCTATATTTAACGAAACACACAAAATACCTGAACCGGAAGTGATGCAACCTGTTTTACAGAATACAGATCCCCCATTTGCTGATTGTTGTGGATTGCCTGTGAAAATTTGTTGAACAACATCACCTTTAATCAGCTAATATTGATAATCTGTATTGAAACAGCATGTAAACAGTTCTAACAAAAAAAAGTCAATAGTACAGTTAGCAATAGCTATTGCTATTTAGCAATATGTAATTAAGGGCCAGATTTACTAACAGCTTGTGCCAGCACAAACAATCTTTTAGGGTTAAAAAAAATACTGTCAGGATTTACTAAAGACATGGAGTGAAAAAAATAGCACTGAAAAGGCATGGGCAGGGTTATTTTTGCAGCTGACCGATTTACTAAGGTTTGCGCTAGTCATTTTACTGGTATTTGCACCATTATTTAACGCCCAAAAAAAGTATGTCTTAAACCAGGCGCTAATTTGCACTACTCTTGGTAGATGTTCGTCATTATGGAAATGATCCAGCTGCGTCTGTGTTCTTTAGTTTGCGTGTCATCGGTAGATCATGCACAGAACTTTCCACTCCCATCAGCGCTTTTATGGGATTGCAATCTCGCGCTAATTTGCCCCGTTCAGTAAATCAGGCCCTAAGTGTTTTAATTGTCATTCATGCAGATTGTTCTAAAAGTATCATATAAATGTGCCCCATGCAAAATAAATAAATAAATACAAATCTTCAAATGGCCACTGACATCTCAATGGTAATAACAGTCATGCTTACTTTAGCACAAACCACTAAATATCATTATTTATCTCTGACCTTGGGTGAAGAACAAATGTTTAAGTGAAGGGTGAGCTCTGCTACATAATAGGAGAACATTATGGTTTATTTAAGCAACCGATTTGTCATGTCAAAGGCCCGGTAATCCACCCGATATCCCACTTTAATGGTCCTGATAAATCTGTAAGCTATACTATGAGGTCAGGCTTCACTGTATCTGGAACTTACACATGTGCAACTAAAAAAAAAAAAAAATCTTCCTGCCCATAATGCTCCTTGATTTATTGATATTTCTTGTCTCTTTTATTACTTTTTTAATTTAATAATCCAAACTGTCAGTTTGTTAGAGTGTTTGAGTAAGAAGAAGAGTTTGATTTTGGTGTATGGCCTCTTGGCTCTGGTGGGGCCCTCACCGCAAGACCCTCAGGGAGTCTTGAACACAGCGAGGCTAAATAAATAAATAAAAAAGGAACAGGCAATAAAAATGCACTAATTTAAATCCCTTCGACTTCATGGAAGCGGAGCCGGTGGGGCTGACGACCGGTGATTTGTGTAAGCGGGACACGCGATGATATCACGCTGGAGTGGGAGTCTGGAGCAGTGCTGGGGGGCTTGAGGAGGGTGATGTGAGATGTGGCTGACATTCTGCCTGGCTTCACAGTCCTCCTACAGGCTCCGTTTCAGCCTTTCACACCCGGGCTGAAGACCCGCAGCGCATGTCAGCATAAACAGCATGACTAACTATGGCATCTGCATCTGGCCTGCATTAGGGCCGTGAGTCTGGGGGTCTGGTGACTGCAGTAATGTATTGACTGTGTTTGTGTGCATTTAACACATGAACGAAAACTGAAAGGCCATGCTAGCCTCATTTGGCTGGGCTGCAACAACAAACTACGTTGTGTTTGTTTGGTTTTTTTCTTGTAATTAAACTTAAAAATGGGCTCAGCAATAGAGGTACAGTGCAATCTGGTGATGTTTTTATTGTGTCTATGGAATCTTGGGGTAATGTGTTACAAGTATTTTATTTTAATAATATTACATTCCTATTATGTAATCGGATTGGAACACTTTTTGGAGGTGACATTACATTTTATATAAATAAGTATTAGTAATAAGTAGATTATTATTAGTATTATTATTATTAAAGACATGTGTCCACCTCAGTAGTCACATTTAAATCATCACAGATATAAATAAGTAGTAGAATTACTAGTAATAAGTAGTATATTGTTATTATTATTATTATTATTATTATTGAAGACATGTCCACCTCGGTAGTCATTATGTCAAAAATACAGTTAGAAATGACAAACAGGCACAGTATGTTCATATGAACTATTGTGTCAGTAAAATTTTGTTTTGAAAGAAATTAATACTTTTATTCAGCAAGGGTGCATAAAATGTATCAAAAGTGACAGTAAAGACTTTAATATTTTAATATATAATTATTTTAAATTGTAATCGTGTTTTACAATATTGCTGTTTTTACTGTATCATCAAATAAATACAGCCTTGGTGAGCATAAGAGACTAATCTATCTTTTATATGGTAGTGTAATTCTATAAGTATAAGACATCTCTTAGGGGAAAATGGCATTAGTGGGTTACTCATTCTAACTGACTACTGACAGAACACATTGGTTTGTTGCACAATACTGTCAGTACCTCAGCAGCTCCTCTGTGAACAGTGTAGGGTTCGTTACGCTCAGCCACATTATGTCACGACTGTTCACTCCCTCTGGAAATTTTGGAGTTCTGCTGCCTCCTCCACCACAGCCTCCCTGAAAAACCCTGGAGAGAGATTGAGACAGAGTGAGAGAGAAACTATGAAATAAATAATACACATACACCCTCATCAAATTACTAATCTTGCCCCTCTAGGTCTTAATAATCCAAGTTTATCCTAACTCTTGTGTCACCTGTGCAGCTCTGCCAGAGGTGATGTAAGGATGATCAGTACGGTCAGTAGCTGGTTACACAGGCTGTGTATGGACCACATCCAAGATCCACGGGCTGCATCTGGCCTTAGCAACTCCTCCACAGAGTCACACATACTCCACATCAGATGCTCCACGGACAGCAGAATAGCTGTAATATCAACCCTGGAGGAGGCAATAAGACACCTCATATTAGAAATAACTCAGTGTCGCTGTCACACTGTGTCCTAACCAAGATTTTTTAGCAAAAAGTAATATTTCTTTATGTGTAACATGTAGTATTTGATAGAACTACACTTTATGGCCATATTTGCTTGTTGATTATTTAATTTGAAAATCATGGATATTAATAGGAAAATTTCATTGGTCATGTCAAACACACTGCTGATTGTCAACATATAACTAAAACAAACACTAACCCCAAACCTTAACCTCAGAACATCCTGATAGATATGATTATGTCACAATTATACTTTTAATAAATCATAAATATATTATATATAAATTTAGTGTTTTTATCTCAAATCCGCTCAAAATCAGAATTTTTCATGGCCTACTAATACACATGCACATTCTAGAGTAAACAAACAGCTGATGCCTCTTCCAAAAAGGCAACTGACTTTTTATTATTATTATTATTATTATTATTATTAACAGCCTCCATATTGAGCATTTAGATTTCTCTCTTAACCATTTTTCAGTGAATGGATATTTATTATTTACACTGTCTCTAAAACAGGCCCCATAATATATATATATATATATATATATATATATATAAATATTAGAAAATGTAATTCATTCCTGTGATGGCAAAGCTGAATTATCAGCATCATTACTCCAGTCTTCAGTGTCACATGATGCTGATTTGCTTCAAGAAAAAATTCTTATTATTATCAGTTGAAAATGGTTAAAAAGATCAAAAGAACAGCATTTATTTAAAATATAAATAATTATAAATATGTTTACTGTCACTTTTGATCACTTTAATGCAGAATTTGCAGAATAAAACTTTTGAACAGTATAAATGTAAAAATAGGGAAAATCAACAATATTCAATATCAACCACTAACCAATATAGTACCGTATCATGTATCCTACTTTCAATTACTTATGTATCAGTAAGTAACCTCAAATAAATGCATGTTCTGCTCAGTTCAAACCACTAAATGTGTGTATTATGTACTTCTGTACAGTCTCTCAGTATCCAGAGAGGTCGAGCAACCCACTTTGGTTTCCCTATCAAACTCAACTTTTCATCACCTACCACCAAGTTCTGCTTTATAGCACAGCGAAAGTTCCCCTTTCACCAGATAGGAGAAAAAGAGAAGGGAGCAGAGTTAGAGCCCATCTGCTTGGCAGACCCTGAGCTCACCCGGCACTGAAGAGCTCATAACCGGGTGTCCTTGTAGCAAAGCTCATCTGCTGAAACAAAAACCGTTCCCTCCATTCATTCCTTCCCATCGGCCCTGGGCGATCTGCTCTTTCTCATCAGTCCTGGAGTGGAGAGGAAGCGTGCTCTTGTGGCATCTTTAACCACTTTAAGTATGTGTTAATGCTACGCACAAGGCCTGGGCGGTTGGGCCCGGTCTAGCATGAAAGAACCGGGCCCTCTGCCAGGCGCTGAGGCAGGGCCATGTGCTAACAAAGAGAGACTGTTCTACAAATCTGGAGATCTGCTTTGACCCCTGGGGCCGAACACCGGCATAATCACTAAAGCATTCAACACTGTCTGCTAAGCCCGAGGTTCCTGATAGAAGGTGAGCTTGTGCATCTCAGTGCGGCAGAAATACTGTAAGATCATTCGATCAGACAGCATGGACGACTGCTCTCTGTTAGAATGTGCTTGAGTGTGACTGCTGACCATAAGACGCAGAAGGGTGACTTTAACCATGCATGGCCACTTCAGCGAGACACATTTCCACAACGCAACAACCGAATGCACATGAGAATGGTATATGGTACACAGAAATTGTACATGAGAAATAATATATAAAATTCAGCATGTTCAAAACACTCCTTTTAAACTCATATATATATTATACAATAAGCAGGAAGATAGCAAATGGTATTTTATTAATATAATGGTGAGGAGAGAAAAAACACAAATACGTATATGGTCCAACTTTATATTAAAGCTGCAGTCCTTAACTTTTTTTGGTTAAAAATTATCCAAAATCAAGCAAGTACATAACCAGCCAGTGTTCAAAACTATCTCCTTACTTCAGCCCGTTCCACAACGGTACGCTTGTAATAATGTGTTCTAATCTGGGTGGAACTGGTAGGTGTAACAATAATAATTTGCACGGTTTGATGTGATATAAGCTAAGCGATCGTTAGATTTAATCACCATTCATTGTAATACTGTTTTTTCTCAGTTGGTCAGAACAAAAGTGGCAGAGTTGTTACTTGTTCAGATGACATTTTCTGGTGAAAATTCTTATTTTGGTCATACTTCCAAGACTATAATCTGTGATTCCAAAGTACATGTACAGTATCCACTTGTGCGGTGACTGACAGCCACACATTCTCCTTAAAACATTAGATTCATTCGCACTGAGGAGCCGTGCCGATGCACAACCAACGTAAAGATGATAATTCCACAAATAACTGCAGTTGCAGGTTTCAAACAGAGATGGCGACAAAGAGGCAAAACTTACGGACTGCAGCTTTAAGTGTCTTTAACTACTATGTACTTACATTTAAATGAATCATTTGATACAATAAACTTATTGTGTACTAGTGCTGTCAAATCGACTAATCGCGATTAATCGCATCGAACATAAAAGTTTGTTTACGTAATATATGTGTGTGTGTATGTACTGTATAAATACACACATACACACACACATATATATAATATATAAATATAATAATATATACTCACACATATTATATAAACAAACTTTTATGTTTATGTCTATCTATTGTGTCTATGGAAAGGTATGTAATGGAATAAACAATGGTGAATGTAAACATTAAGGAACTAAGACATTTAAAAAGTAACCACAGTTCTAAAGTTAAATGTGGCAGGTTTTCAAACTATCCTTTTATCTGGTACCTGATCTGGGGGAGTCTTTTGTAGGAGGGTCGCGCTCTTGAGTACCTCTGAACTAAGACCTCCAGGGTCTCACACAGCACCTGGGCCAAGGTCTGCCGGGCCTGCACGGGGGCAACAGCGTCCCAAAGGTCACAGCGCAAGCCTGTGAGAAAATAGTGCCACATCTGGATGGAGAAAGAACACCTTTCACCCTGAAAAAAAATGGTGAAGGAAGCAAAAAAAGGAGACAAAGAGAGACTGGTAAAGAGATGATGATGATATCACTGCAAATAAATACCAAAATGAAGAGAAAGGAAAAAAGACAGAAGGTCTTTCCAGACAATCTTCCTCTAGACCCTCATGGTCATGCCACCTGCACGCTGCACCTGGACCCCTCATTACCACAGAGAAAGAGAGAGCGCATGGATACTTTGAAGTTTTAATCTGGATATTCAATCACTGTTCATCTGAACATTACCCAGACATACATGCACACTGAGTCGAAATGGCAGAGACCAAAATGACCGGGTCATTCCTGTTATGCAAGTCTCATCATGTGGGACTTAATATATTGGGTGAAATATAACTCACAATTTTCTTCTCCCCCACAACATCAGAATTAGGTGAACACAGGAGTGAATTCTAAAGTCTGGGCAGATGTTGCTATTTTACCATGTCCCCATGTCCATAGCATACCTTTTAATAACTGGCAATTTATTAAGAAATTCTCCAGATGTTTCTGCATTTTTCGTTTCTCTAATCACAATAGTTCAAATAAAACATGGTTTTCTTGGGAATATTGTTTTAATTGAATTTTATAGGTTTTTCCTGTGCCCTCAATTTTACTTTCCATCCTGTTAGACTTCTGCAACTAACAAAAGCCAGTTCCATGACATCATCCTCCAGGAAGTGATATCATTTTTCAATTGGTGGGAGAAAACAGCATAAACATGAACAAGTATAAACAACAGATTTGATGAATTATGTGATGGTATTAGCTGGTTTGTCTCACTTTAAAACAGAGGTTTTCAAACGTTTTGATGATGCCAAAGACCATCGAAAGCTGTGTTTCCAATGCAGGAACTAGGAACTTTGGGGTGGTACTCTGTGTGTTTCGACCACAGGGACCAGGGTCTGAACGAAGTTCCAGGTAAAAATTCCCCCTCAGAAAGTCCCTGCTCGCGGGGTAGTCATTTTTTAAAGTTCAGGAACTTTCGGGGGAGGGACTTGGGTGCTGAACATGCTGATTGGTTGAGTTCATGCAGCATTTTGATTGGTTGAGTCCACGCAGCATTTTATTTCAACCACCATTTTTAAGTCTGTTGAGGTGCGTGCAGTAAGAGTTTAAAGTTTGCTATTCGAATCAACAATGGAGTTTAAAAACTACAACCGCTTTATTAAGCCTAATGTGGAGGACAAAATCTAGCAGGAACTGGAAAGTTGCGCACAGTCCTATGTCACCTGACTTGTCAATCTTCACGGTAGGCCGCGATGGAAACGCAGACAGCAACAGGTCTGGAGGGGAAAAAGTTCCTGGGGCAAATTGTTCTGGGTAATTATGAAAAAATATGAGTATCCCTTTTTTCATGTATAAATGCCCATTTAGAAACAATATTAAGTGTAAAACTACATGTTGTTTCCAAAATTAAATGTTTGGCTTTCAAATATTTAAAATTAACTGTTTATTTGTCTACCCACTATTAGAGTACTGTATACTCCTAAAGAGAAAAATGTTCAGTTAAATTCAATTAGTTATTATTTTATTACATAATAAATTATATTTATATATATTTATACTATATTTACATTTTATATAAATAAAATGTAATGAATAAATGTAAATAATAATTTATATTTTATATTTTATTATATTTTGTATTTGTGTATAATTTATGTCTTTTGAAACAGTAATAATATCAAATTCACAAAATGTCTTAAAATAATTTCTATATGTTAAACATATTTAATAAATATCTTAAGTTAATAAGTGTAATTCCCCAGGCCTCCTAAAGCTCCTCAGACCCTGCTCTAAAACATTCTATACTTTTAGATAAAATGAAGAATATCAAAAAATTAACTTCAAATTGACACATTCAGTAAGCATTTAATAAATAAAGCTTATGGGTGTATTAAGCTATTTCTGCACTTTTAAAGCAATGATTTGTGAAACAATATTATTTGTTTTAAAAGTTACAGAGCACAAATATAGTGCTTAACAGGAATGAGCCGACCGAT
This sequence comes from Ctenopharyngodon idella, assembly GCF_019924925.1. Classification (NCBI taxonomy): domain Eukaryota; kingdom Metazoa; phylum Chordata; class Actinopteri; order Cypriniformes; family Xenocyprididae; genus Ctenopharyngodon; species Ctenopharyngodon idella. The sequence goes on along the minus strand of NC_067224.1, from coordinate 15,658,299 downwards.
CTAAAGGGTCAGACTTATGTTGCTGAGATGCTTTAGAATTTTGTGATACATGCTCAACAGCTCTAACAGAAAATCAAGAAATGGAAACACAATTCAGAAAAATGATAAAAAGGACAAAAGAGTCTGGTTTCCTAAGAGGCTAATTACTTTCAGGCAAAGAGGAAGCAGCATTAGGAGTTCACAGTGTGACCAAAGAGAGATTATTAACAACCATGTAGTACATCTCCTAATGAGAGCTGGGACGTGGTCCACCAGTGAGCCACGGCTAAGTCAGCCATAGAAAGAGACACACAGGGGCATGACCACACGTCCGGACCCAGGGATTTAGTGCTAGCGACCGGGCCTCTGGAAGCACTCGGGCCCTTTGGCATTTGCTCAGTAGGAAGTAAAAGGGAGGGCTGAATGGAAGAAGGCAAAAGAGAGGAGGGGGAAGAGGGGATACAGGTCAACAGAGGCGCAGACTCACAGAGCCAGCCGCACACCTGCACACAGCAGGCCAGTCTGCCCCACAGCCCCGCAACGGGCGGATGTGTGCGTGTGCATCTGTGAGAGCGCTTATGAGTGCGCCGATATCTTAATGGAGCTAAGGTTCGGGCTACGGGGATGGCTAGACTGTTCAACACAGATGGTTGAGTCTAACACTGCCTAAGGGCACCACAAGCCCCATTGACAAGACTTGAGAAAGGGTCATTATGAGAACTAGGACTGAGAGCTTTGTAGCTAGCGATATTGCTAGAAAAATATTTTTCAAACTTTTGACGATGTTTAATATAAATATCAATACTTCTTATTTGGTCTGAAAACACTTACAAGTTTGATTTTAATTTTAATTAACAATATTTATTTCTGCAGCCAAGTGAATTCAAAATGCTTACAGCAAAAAGTAAAAATCTAGTTAAAAATAGTCAAGTTTTCAAACAGCTTTCCCAAATAATCCTCCATCAACAAAACAAATAGACCCACAAAATAATAAAATAAATAAATAAATAAATTTAAAAAAAATAAATATATAAAATAAAACAAAATAATAAAATAATATATATATATATATATATATATATATATATATATATTTATATTGAGTATTTCTTTTTCTTGTTTCTTTTTTTAAGAACAAGAAGGTTTTACACAAACATATTCTGGTTCTATAGAATTAATCAGATCGGCTGAGACTGGAATTTGGTTACAAATGTGCATAACATCAAGCATTTTAAATAAGATGGTATGAATATGTTTTAAAAAAGAGGCTCTTTAGTATGTCAGGGGATTTAAAGATTGACTTTTTTTTTATCAACTAAATAGACAAGGACAATGTGCTAAGAATTTAAGAGGGAGCCTACTTAAGAATACAACAATACAATGTATCATTTATTGCCCAATGCCACTGCATTTCAATACAAATTCACTTATGTTTTGAATGTTATAATGCTGTTTGACTTAACCACAGCTTTGTCCTTGAGAACACTTCAAAAGTACAGGATGTTTTGTCTTCCAATATCCTAACCCAACCCCAAAGAGAAACCTTACACGTAACATGAACTATTATTAAAATATTGCTAGAAAATCTACAACCATCTGTACCTCGTAAAATGGGTTGGGGTCACTCCAGTAGTGGCTCTCTGCATCCTGCAGTATACTAGTGGCACACACATGGACGCAGTAGCTGGTCAGGTGATCGTGCAAGGCTGCCATCACATTCTGGCTTCTCTGAATCGGCAGCAGAGTTAGAGGCCTGGGGTTGGAGACATCAAAGACACAAGGCCTGGTTTAAGGCAAAGGCGGTGTGGTTTACAGGTCAAAGAACCACTAAGTGATTAATATCAGCAAATGGCTTTTATTATTAGCTGTCAATCATTCAACACCTCCTTATTCCTCCCTCCTAATGTTTTCTCACTCTCTCTCTTTAAGTATACGGCCACACATACGGTCTGATACCCCTTTCTGTCTGTCTCACTCTCTTTTTTTGTCGCTCATTCTCGGCTAGAACTTTCCAAACACATAGGTGAATAGTTCTATCAGAGCCCACCAGCTCACGTACGTCTCACTCTGGTTCTTTACAATCCAATTACAGCATTTTAGTAAATCTGGCAACCGTCTGACAGGCTGCCTGGCCAGGAAAACCTGGGCTTGACAAAGTGTACTATAAACCGGTGAACTTTAGCAGTGCTCACCCTCTCCAAACACTTTTCATTTTATGTACAAATGCACAGGTCAAACCCAGGCTGAGTTTTTTAATATACCGTTTTATATTAGATTTTTATCATCCATGGAGAGATTTGGAGTTATTTATGAAATCAGGGGTACTGCAGAATAGAGGATCAGACTTCACCTGTCATTCCTGACCAAATCCACTACAGAAATATGGTAAATCTTCTGCATTTGATAAATGTATACTTGGGCCACACATTAAGATCTTAATCAGGTGTTTATGCATTTGAAATGCAAATACATGCAAATAAGAAATGTTAAGATTCTAGATTCTGGCTAGTTGTGTTCTTGTTGTTGTTGTATTTAGCATAAACCATATAAAATTTCACTATATTTTCTTCAAAAAAACCCCCAAAAAATCATAATATATTCAAAATAAAGTAAAATAAAATAAGATACAGGGTTGTTAAGCCTGACGTCACGCGGCAGCACTTCCGAGTCCAAACGCTCTATCTCATACCACAAGAAAATAACAAACGGTGCTAATATACACACACGGTGTGGTGTAATACTACCCAAAAATTATAATCATAACCTTTATCTCCATATCAAAATCCCAGATGGCCAGACAGTGATTCATCTTTTATAAATCGTTAAAATATTAACGTCTGTGACGCTGTGAGCGCAGAGAGTGTTGTGTAGACTGTAAGTATTTTAAACGTTTAACTTTTTAAAATGTTAAGTGTTTAATATTAATAAATAGCGGCCGTCGAGATGGCATTCTCAAGTGAAACGATTCATGGCTTGGACCCAGAAACAGCGTTGCTTACGTCATGACTTAAAAAGCGGATATTTTCATTGTGAAAATTAAATACAGATTAATGCTTACAATTAAAGTTACAAAAGATATTCAGTCAAGAGCAGTGAGTGATCTTCTCTTTTGCTTTTGTTCTTTGATTAACATGACAGACAGCAGCAAGTTTATTAGGCTGCTGTCACTTTAAGAGCTTGTGCACAACATGCCTTTTCTCTGAAATATTTACATTCCAAAACTGACTGTATTTACCTGAATACTCATCAAGATTTTGTATGTATTTGACCGTTTAAGTGCAATAAGCCACGAAAAAGAAATAATTTTGGTACTCACGAGCTGTTTGAGAGGCAGCTTTATGAGAGTGCCACTTTAGATCAGTTTTGGTGTGAGTGCGAAACCTCCACAAATGACTAAAACTATTTAACTGGAGCGAATGAGACAAGTGAATGAGAGGAGGCTGGTTTGTGTCAATTCGCCATTGGAGAGAAGAGAGAGTGAGAACGCGCAGCAGGGTATCGGTGTATCGATACTGCAGAATAGGAGTATTGGAACTGTTTCAGATATTTCAGTACTATCAATACATATTGAAATACCGATATTTGTGACACTGCTTCAGTGTCATGATCCTTTGAGAAATCATTCTAATATGCTGATTTGCTGCTCAAGAAACATTTCTTTATTATTAATAATGTTGAAAACAGTTCTGCTGTTTATTATTTGTGTGTAAACCTTACATTTTTTTTCTGGATTATTTGATGAATACAAAGTTCAAAAGAACAGCATTTATTTGAAATAGAAATGTGTTGAAACATTATACATGCCTTTACTGTCACTTGCTACGTATTAATTAGTTAAAAGAAAATGGAATGTACAAACAGGAGTTTGGTGCTTTATAAAATGAGTGTAACTCACATGCGCGTGGGATCTCTGAGCTGGCTTTCATAGTGAGTGAGTGTCTGGTGAATGTAGACACTGGTGGCCATCAGAATAGGCAGGTTCTTGAGGGGAGCTGAGGCCGGCACTTCCCCTGCTCTTTCCTCTAGCCTCGTCAGTAGGAAAGATGCCACACGGCCACACACCTCCACGTAGCTGGAGCACACGGGCAGCAGGGTGTCCTCTCTAAATGCCACAGCCAGAGGGAGAAAAGCATCCATCTGCTCCAGGACGTCTGCACAGAACTGGAAATACAGTGAATATCTGAATACTTTTTCTAATCATACTCTCAATAGATAATCAATACTTGTGCCTGAAATGGTTAGTTGACCCAAAAATGAAAATTCTGTCATTAATTACTCCCCCTTGTGTCGTTCCACATCCGTAAGTCCTTCGTTCATCTTCGTAACACAAATGAAGATCTTTTTAATGAAATCCAAGAGCTGTCTGCCCCTCCAGAGAGATCCAACACAACTACCACATTCAAGGTCCGGAAAGGTAGGAAAGACATCACTAAAGTAATCCATGTGACTCCAGTGGTTTAACCTCAGTTTTATTAAGCGACGTGAGTGCTTTGTTTGCTCAAAAAAAAACAATTCACCACTTTATTTACAAAAATATAGATCTGCAACGATCACGCGAGAACTGACATTGTTGCGTGAACACACTTTGGATAATATTATTTTTAAATAATGTGGTAAATTGTGTTTTTTGCGCAAACAAAGCACTCGCGTCGCTTCATAAAATTGTGGTTAAACCACTGGAGTCACATGGATTACTTTAATGATGTCTTTCCTACCTTTCTGGACCTTGAAAGTGATAGCTGCATTGGATCTCTATGGAGGGGCAGAAAGCTCTCGGATTTCATCAAAAACATCTCATTTGTGTTCCGAAGATAAACAAAGGTCTTACAGATGTGGAACGAAACAAGGGTGAGTAATTAATGACAGAATTTTCATTTTTGGGGTGAACTAACCCTTTAATGTGTCCCCCATTTTGCAACTCATTCCTTTGCCCCTGCAATATTTCACAATATTAAAGACAATAAATAAAACATATTAATTTATATAATTAATTAATCCATTTATTTTGTTATTTTATTTTGCCTGTAAATCAACAGGACAGCTTTGACAGGACATAAGGGAAAGAGAGCTTGTTGGCTTAGGAAATGACACAACATAACATATTGAAGTACATGAACAACCTGACAGGCTTCATCTCCAACACTGACAGATTCATTTTTTAACGCTTAAGAACTTGTTTGGTGCAACTATATTGTTATCCACACTAGACAGGCTTCCTTACTATCATGACCATTCAGTGCAATTATTTGCAGATAGTTATTGTGAAATAACTTTCAGGTACTCCATCCTGTCCCTCTTAAATCGACAAAAAGCATAATACACTAAAAAAATTCTTTATCGTACTACACTCAAACTTCCCTTTTTGAAGACCGAAATTGCATTTCAGCAGCTCACACAACTCTACCATATGCGAATCGACTAGCATTTATTGTAACAGAATAACTGAATCATCCATGCCGATATGACTTTGTGAGACGTTCAGGGCCATTTTCGGATTCAAATACCTGCAGTTCCCCTCCTGTGGTGCCTGGAGAGAGAAGCAACACTTATCTCATTTTTCCACATTTGTCCTGAAGGAAACAGGGAATCAGCACTGGTATTTTCTCTTCAAAATGATTACGAAAATGTGTGTGCCTGTTACATCTGCCTTACATTGCCTCAGGAGACACGCTGCTTGAAAGGAAGACCCCTAAGGGTTATTGCCAAAAAGAGGCAGAACTGGAACGGAACATACACCAAACTTCCTCCACCCATATTTCTCCAACACTTGACAAATGAAGACATCATTGTGGATCTATCCCCATCTAGCGCTTCCATTCCTCCCTTTCTCCATCCCTCCTTCCAGCCACACATGTTTAATGCAGATCAGCAGTAACGGCAGCAGATCGGGCCATGCTGAAGAGCCAGACGCACGTGCTAGGTTCACTGTCGAATTTATATACCTATAGAAATGAGTTACGATGCCGGGCTATTCGAGAGCAGTAAAATAGACGTGTGCGTTGTATATATCTCCCTCCACTCCACCCTTTCCCCCTTCCACAGGGAGTTACCGTGTCCCAAGGCCTCTGCGAACATGGAGGAAAAAACCCAGCACATGTTAAAAGGAAACTTTTTTCCTATAGCAGGTCTATCAATCAAGAAAGAGGTGACTTCATACTTCTCCACTAAACTTCAGTATATGCATTACACAGCCTGCCATTTCACTATGTCTAGACACAATAGACGCAGCACGCTAGTGTTATCACCATAACAAAATTTTAGTAGCAATACCAATGAGATTTAACTAATCACAATACAAGCTTCAATATCGCAAAAAAAAAAAAAAAAACACTCTTTTATTTAAAAAAAATAATTATAATAAATTATATATAAGTGTTTTATAATATATAATATAAGAGTTTATTATTATACACTGCCCGGCCAAAAAAAAAAAGTGTCTGTTTGGATTTTAATAGGCAAATACTTAAAGGCAGGAACACACCAAGCCGACGGTTTTTGTTCGTTGGCCGACTAATTTTCTCAGTGTGTTCCACACCGTCGGCTGAAGTTGTTCCTCGTCTGATTTTTTTCGCCGATTCGACATGTTGAATCGGCATCGGAGCTCGTTGGTCCGTTGGACCATCTGATCATTCTGATTGGCTGTTCAGCTCCTGCCACCTGCTGGTTCACAAAGGCATTTCATCCTACGCAGGCGCAGAAAGGACATGCTACTTGGCCGTCGGATGTCGAGCGTCGGTTTGGTGTACCAGGCCAACTTTGGACACTGCCGACGTGAGCCAACCCCGCAGTCTGCTTTCATCACCACTAGTTCGTCGGCATTGGCTTGGTGTGTTCCTGCCTTAAAGGATTAGTTCACCCAAAAATGAAAATAATGTCATTTATTACTCACCCTCATATCGTTCCATACCCGTAAGACCTTCGTTAATCTTCGGAACACAAATTAAGATATTTTTGTTGAAATACGATGGCTCAGTGAGGCCTCCATAGCCAGCAATGACATTTCCTCTCTCAAGATCCATTAATGTACTAAAAACATATTTAAATCAGTGAGTACAGTGGTTCAATATTAATATTATAAAGCGACGAGAATATTTTTGGTGCGCCAAAAAAAACAAAATAACGACTTATATAGTGATGGCCGATTTCAAAACACTGCTTCAGGAAGCTTCGGAGCGTTATGAATCTTTTGTGTCGAATCAGCGGTTCGGAGCGCCAAAGTCACGTGATTTCAGCAGTTTGGCAGTTTGACACGCGATCCGAATCATGATTCGATACGCTGATTCATAATGCTCCGAAGCTTCAAATGACATTATTTTCATTTTTGGGTGAACTAACCCTTTAAGAGTCTATGAATGGATCATTATTACAGTGATTATTATTTTTCTAGCATGTGATATGTTTGGCAACAGTTCTTTTAACTCATCTTTAAGGGTTAAAAGAACTGTTGCCAAACATATAACATGCTAGAAACATAAGACTGTAATAATGATCCATTCATAGATTCTTAAGAATTTGCCTATTAAAATCCAAACAGCGCCTTTTTTTTTTTTTTTGTCCAGACAGTGTATTTACTATACTAGAATAATTACTTGTTTTTTCTGTATAATTAGTACATTTTAATAACTTTTATTAATAAATATTATAACAAAATATAACTAAAAATTAAATGACATACTGTAATTTATTAATAAATGCTGTAAAAATCATTTAAATATTGCTTTTAAATGAACAAATAAAAAGTCAGTAAAAAAGCTAATTATAATAAAACAATAATTTTAACAGACAATTATTAGTTAGTAGTTTATTATTATATTAACTATAATATTATAATTACTTATTAGTATTATTACAAAATTTGATTAATTATTTTAATAATACACAATAACTATAAATATTAAAAAAATACAATGATGGTATGCTGCAAGTATTTATCAATTAGGTAAATATTGCTGATAAATAAAGTCATTAAAATGGTAATTATAATGAAATTATAATTATGAAAGAAAATTATTATAGTTTATTTATATTTTATTATAGTTTATTTATATTTTATTATATCATTTATATTATATTAAATTACATGAAATTAAATTATAAATTATATTTTATTATATTGTATTGTATTATAGTTTTTATATTAGTATAATTAGTACATTTGAATAAATCTCATTAATTAACATCATCATAATAATCTATACCAATAAATATTACCTGCTTAAATTAAAACAATGTAATGTTGCATTTATCAAAAAAAGAAAAAAAAAAAAAAAAAAAAGCTTCAAGTTTGTACAAAAAAAAAAAAAAAAACCCAGTAAAGAAATAAATTAAGAACCATGAGTGATTTTCTTTTTTTCCAATTAATATTGTTTGATTAATATTAACATCATAAGAGTCAACGGCAAGTGACCTTCACTGCAAGGCCTAACAGACCAAAATCTGATTTTCCTTTCCTGTTCACATCCACTTAAGGCAAATCAACTGTGTTTGCATTAATATCCCATCAAGATTTCAACACATTAACATTTTGACCAAGAGGTGCATTTGACCACTTATGCGTAGCCATATTACAACATGACCTCTTGTTGGCACTCTGTATTCTGACACTGATACGAAAACCGGTATCATTTTTACTAGTGCTGCTTTTGACATCCCTAAAGTTCGCTAAGAGACCCGCCAAACCGGAAGCCCCTAAAGGCTGAACAGGTCTTGAAACAATCGGTCGATTGGACAGCGAGTCGATAACAGGCTGAGTGTTGTTTTTATAAGCTTAGTGGGAAGTGTGAGAGAGATGTGGGCGAGAATGCAAAGATTCGCCCCAATCCAAGGTGATGAGCACCCGAGAGTGTCGGTGAGATTTATGGCTTTCTAAAGCCTGCTGCTCCGGTTCGGAGAACCCTTAACTAGAGCAGATCAAAGATATGGATTCCAATAGGACAGCCACCGCAAGGTTATTTCTCAGCAAAGCTTTAAAACATTTAAGAGCTCAACTCTGCAGCGGTCTTCTTGCACCTTTGAACAGTGCTAAATCCTTCTCCTCACACAGGGTTAAGGACGATCGTCAACGCGAGGTGGTCAATAGCTGGATCGCGGTTTCAGGTTGATAAATGGTTTGCTGAAATATTATGCAGACGGGAGGTCTGGCGACTCTGAGAGTTCGAAACAAAGCATGAATGTATGAATATGAATGGGTGAAGTATTGATCTCTGTAATGCATCTGGACCTGACTACGCTCGGGCTAAGTCAGATCTGGGCTAGCATAACGCTGCCTACTTATGGGCCGCGCTGACATGTGTCAAAAAGAAGGGGATCTCAGATACTCCGGGTAGCAGAGAATGCAAATAAATGCACATGCTAACCTTTGAGATGAGGACTGCTCATTCTGAAGCACTGACCTACACATAAATGTGTTGTACAGGTCTTGAGTGTGAACAAATTTTGACACTTGTTAGTGATGTGGTTCCAGGGGTGTCGGCAGCATCAATGAAATGGTATGGAAATCAGACATGAACGCTGATGTTCTAAACTTCATGAGATGAGGCCATGTTGTGCAAAAGCATCGTTTTTTGTTGTTGTTTGACAAAGGATTTAAAGCCGGTTTGCATGCATGAAAAAGCAGAAATATGAAAATACTCATACATCGGTGTATGCATACTCTATTGTGCGTGTGTGATGTTAATAGCATTATATAAGTCGCTTCAGAATATCAAAGTTCCATCATGTTTCAGATGATAGAAACACTGCAACTTAAAGTCCGAAAAATACAGTGGGGTTGGTAAGAATTTGAAATGTGTTTGAAAGCTGAAAGCCTCCTATGCTCACGAAGACTGCATTAATTTGATCAAAAATACAGTAAAAAGTAATATTGTGAAATATTATCACAATCTAAAATAACTGTTTTCTATTAATACATTACATTTTAAAATGTGATTTATTTCTGTAATGGTAAAGCTGAATTTTCAGCATCATTACTCCAGTTTTCATTGTCACATGATCCTTCAGAAATCATTCTAATATGCTGATTTGGTGCTCAAGAAAGAATTCTTATTATTACCAATGTTGAAAACAGTTAACATACCTACTGTAACTACTTAACATTTTTGTTGAAACCATTTTTTTCCCAGGATTCTTTGATGAATAGAAAGTTCAAAAGAATGACAATGTACAATCTGAAATCAAAATATGTGTGTCTGTGTGTTTTAATAACTTAAATTTTATTCAAAATATGACTTTTGTCTAGTGTTGACATGAATGAATTATGTTTTTTTTAAAGAAAAAAAGGGCTGGTACAGGGGGCATGCATGGACCGAAACACCTGCATCCTATCCAAGCTCCTTTGGGGCTGTGATGGCTCATCAATCTGCCTGAGCTGCAGTGAGTGGAGCTTGTCTCAGACCGGGATCTCCGTGATGAGGGATAAAATGAGGCAAGACACTGGGCCGTAGAGCAAACCCACACGACCAGAGAGGCTCCTGGAGCCACGGTGCCAGACATGTCATGTCACTGTGAACCACTGGAGTATTTCAAAAGAGACTGGAAAGGTAAGAAAATATTCGCAAATCCATCACAAAAACCTTCCTCTATAGGTCTGTCCTAGCGAGCTACCTTGATGCATAGTGCCAACAAGCTTCCGCATTCAAAAGAGAATATTTGGAATTCTCTACAGTACATGGGCAGAAACTCTGTGCACCGCATGAATTCAGTTCAGTTGCTAAGCTAACATGATGCTATAATAAGTATATAAACAAGTCATTAAAATGGTAATTCACCCAAAAATGAAAATTATCCCATATTTTACTCACCCTTAAGCCATCCTAGGTGTATATGACTTTCTTCTCTCAGTCAAACACAATTGGAGTTATATTAAAAAATATTCTGGCTCTTCCAAGCTTTATAATGGGAGTCAATAGTAACCAACATTTTGAAGCCCAAAAAAGCACATCCATCCATCATAAAAGTAATCCATACGGCTCCAGGGGGTTAATAAAAGCCTTCTGAAGTGAAGTGCTGCATTTTTGTAAGAAAAATATCCATATTTAAAACTTTATAGGCTATAATCACTAGCTTCCGGTAATGTTCGTCCACGCATTCACGAGAGAGTCGAGTTCTGGCGTATGACGTAGGATGTAGGAGTAGTATAAGCTTAGGTTAGAGTAGACGCCTCTCGCAGTTCAAACAAATTGGGCTCAAGCTCCTCTGACATTTCTCTTTAAAAATTCTCATTTTAGACTTCTACTTCATGACCATTGTTTTGCTCTCTCCTCTGCACTTCCACGTTCGTCAGTATGTCATGTGTCAGGTCAAAGTTCACTCTTCCGCCAAAATTGGCTCACATACGGAAATCAGTGATTCTAGTTTATAAAGTTATAAATATGGATATTTTTATTACAAAAATGCATCACTTTGCTTCAGAAGGCCTTTATTAACTGCCTGGAGTCGTATGGATTACTTTTATGACGAATGAATGTACTTTTTTGGGCTTCAAAATATCGGTTACTATTCACTCCCATTATAAAGCTTGAAGAGCCATAATATGTTTTAATATAACTCGGATTGTGTTTGACTGAAATAAGAAAGCCATATACACCTAGGATGGCTTAAGGGTGATTAAATTATGGGATAATTTAATTTTTAGGTGAACTAACTATTTCATATATTTTGAATATACTATCAATCTAAAGTTTGGTGTCAGAAAGATTTATATTAAAAAAAAAAAAAAAAAAACTTTTTTCAGCAAGGGCACATTAAATTGATCAAAAGTGACAGTAACAACATTTATAATGTAACAAAATATTTATATTTCATATAAATAATACTATAAATTTCCAATTCATCAAAGAATCCAGAAAAAAATATGTTTTACAATATATATATATATATATATATATATATATATATAGTAGTCAACATTTGAAGTGGATCAAAACCTTTCATCAAAGTTTTCCTAAAACCTTCTTCTTAGGACAACTTAGTTCTTAGGACAACTTTGATGAACTTTTTTGATCCACTTCAAATGTTGACTACTGTATATAAACAAATACAATTATAACATTAGGTAGCACAACTGTTTTCATTTTTTTTTTTATAATAAGAAGAAATGTTTCTTGAACACCATATTAGAATGATTTCTGAATGATAATGTGACATTGAAGAGTGGGGTAATGGTTGCTGAAAATAAATTACATTTTATTATGTATATGCTATATTACATATGTCACTACTATTATATATATATATATATAAATATACATATGAACACACATATTCATACATACATATATGTCTGTATATATGTGTGTGTGTGTGTGTGTGTGTGTGTGTGTGTGTGTGATTCTTCATTTACTATTTAAATTACTGAAGTTTAAAGTCTGAATTTTGAAGTGTAAATTACCTTCGCCACCATTTTGGGAGAGTCTCTCTCTGGACCATGTCTGTGGGTAACAGGGGTTATGGAGACGTTGGCAGAGTCCAATGCATGTGCGGCTTCCTCTTGCTGTAGATTCTTATTGCACACGTCATCCAACACCACCTTCACACAGTGAGCCATCTGAGGAATGAGGTTTCTGAACGCAGCCCTCCACCCAAACTCAAGACTCACCACCTAAACACACACACACACAAGTCCCATGCAAAATCTGGTCAGATTGGAATATATTTGAATGTTTTCAAAACAAAACATGCATTTAAAGGATATGATAATGTATAGTGCCGCTTGCCCATGTAAAATTCACCAACACAATAATATGGTGTTGCTAGGGTTTTTTTTTTTTACTAGTATTTTGACCCAATATTTAGGGTTAGGGTTAGGGTTTTGTTTAAATCCTTAACCCTGAGTAAGAGCAATAGAGATTCAATAAAAACACATTTAGTAAAGTTCTATATTGGAGGGTTGTTTCAAAAGTCATTATGGTGCAATGAAAAAAAATGTTTTATGGTATTTGCACCAGAAGTGATTAAATAAGGGATGTGTATCACCTCTGTACTTTGCAGCACAAGATCAGTAGCGGCTTTGTCTTCTGCTGCCGTCACCTCCATATCATCCCTGACCTTCTTCAGGACCCCTGCATGGAAAAAAGCAAAAACACACACAATGCATCTACAGTAAACTGTCACTACAGCTTTACAAAAGAAGTGAGCTCCAAATCCTCTAATTTCCAGCTCATTAAAACATTTCACGCAGGAATATCTCATATGTTCCGTTAGCATATTAGCATATGCATTCACGCTCTACATAGTGCCTTTGGAAAAGAAGTCAATATGTGTGGTGCCAGGGTCAGGCCAGGCCAACATATTAAACTCCTCTGCGCAGTGACGATCTCCAAACCAACAACGTGATTCACCCAATAAAGCGGGGAAAAAACTAAAAAGTGGACGCAGTAATTGCAACAGTAAGCTTTGTTAAATTCAGAGGCTTTGGAGTTGATTTGAACCCCTGATAGCTATGGCCATATCTGGGCTAATCCATGGAAGGGTTAGAGGGAGGATAAGTGTGTGTGTGTGTGTGTGTGTGTGTGTGTGTGTGTGTGCTTGTTGTGGGCAAATTAAAAGTGCATGCATCAAGGCCGCATTTTTCTAATCAGACGCTTCGGAAGTGAGACCCCGGGCGAGGCAATTTAGTTGAAGAAGAGAGAGAGCCGAGCTAGGCAAAGGAGGAGAGAAGCAGCCAGCATGTCACTTTTTGACCTTTAAGCCCATCTGATGAATTTCTGGTAATTAAGTCGTTTGATTGGCTGAATTAATGATTTGGATAACTGCCCTTTAAAGGCTGTTTACTTCTCAGTAAATCCAGCCCTTTTCTGCTTGTCCTGTTTTTTAATGTAACCTTTACAGAAATTACTATACGCACCAGTCACTTTCATAGCAGAAAAAAAAAAAAAATGAAAAGAAATTTCCGGCCTCCTCAATTTGTGCGTGTAGAAGTGTTTCTATATGCGAAAAAAGAAAAAAAAAATTAACACACACATAAGGAATGGTAAAAGAGCTGTAAAAAAAGGCGAGAAAACTCTCATTAAAAAAGCATATGTATACAAGGTAATGCTACAGGCCAGCAGTCTGGTCTCATAAGCTGCCTGTAGAGATGTCGCTATTATACGCAGGAATTGGAGGCTTGTCGTATTTAAAGGCTCCGTCGAGCACAATATAGCTGGAGGTTTTCCGCTCCCACGGTGACAAATCATTTCACATGTCAGATTTGCAGGAGACTGTTGTCAGAAATCTTGATCGGCTGCCATTTATTTACACTATGCTGATATTCATCGGAAAAAAAAAACAAAACAAAAAAAACCAACAACAACAACCATATATCTTGTTGACTGGCATATATCACATTCAGTCTGAGAGCAACATAAACCAGTTATCTGTATATGTTTTCACAGTTGCTGCAGGAGGACATTTGCTTATATGGTTGTTTTGATGAATACGAGATTAGAAACTACTGTATGGTATTTAAAGGGGTAGTTCACCCAAACATGAAAACTCTGTTATCATTTACTCACCCTCATATTGTTTAAAAAACCTGAATGACTCACTTTCTTCAGTGGAACACAAAAGAGGATGTTTTGAAGAATGTTTTTGTCTAATCAATTGTTTTTGAACATATACTACCGTTCAAAGGTTTGAGGGCAGTACGATTTGTCGGTAAGTAATGTTTTTGAATGCTCACCAAGGCTGCATTTATTTGATCAAGAATACAGTAAAAAAAAAAGTAATATTGTGAAATATTATTACAAATTAAAAGAAATGTCTTCTTTTTGAATATTTTTTTTAAATGTGATTTATTCTTGTGATGGCAAAGCTGAATTTTCAGCATCATTACATTAGCAGTCTTCAGTGTCACATGATCCTTCAGAAATCATTCTAATATGCAAATTTGTTGCTCAAGGAACTATTTTTTTTATTATTATACAGTAGAAAATGGTTGTGCATCTTAATATTTCTGTGGAAACTGTGATACATTTTTTTTCAGGATTCTTTGGTGAAGAGAGAATACTATTTATTGAAAATATAAATCTGTTGTAACTTTATAAGTGTCTTTACTGTCACTTTTGATCAATTTAATGTGTCCTTGCTGAATAAGTAGTATTTGTTCAAAAAAAAAAAAAAAAAAAATCTTACTGACCCCTAACTTTTGAATGGTACTCTTTAAAACAACGACTTTCATTGTAGACATTTTCACAATATCTCCTTCACAATATCTTCTCAAAAGGAATTTTAATGGCATTAGGGTGAGTAAATGATGACAGAATGTTCCTTTTAAAATCAGGATTGCTGTGCCGCACTGACCTGTATCGGATGGATTTGACTCTAGTTCGCATTTGGATGTGGTAATGTTTAGCGATGGTTGTTAAAGTGTACCTTTGACACTGCAGACTGATTCTCCAGCGCAGTTAAGGAAACCCAGATGGGTTGCCAGGTCCTCCACAGTTTTTTCCAGCTCCAGTAAGGTGGAGGTCAGCTGGGTCAGGCACCTTATCTGATGGGAGGTGAGGCAGAAGTTGCGCCCTCTTTGGGGAAGATCCTGAGGAGCTGTAAATGGACACAACAAAGAGTTAGTCATGGACAAATGTTGAACGGCATATTTTGTGTTGCGGTTCTGTGTTGGAGTTTTCAACCTCGATCCGTCATTCCAAGTCCAAACTTTAAGAAATAGTTGAAGACAACTCTTCCGTGAGCACTTAACTAAACTACAACCATAAACAAAGGCACTTCCTACAAATATTTTGTTAATTTTTACTTTTGAACTACTCTGGTTTACTCTTGAAACTTGCCATTGTGGTACTGCAAATATTGTTGGTTCTTGTATGATAGATTGCTTGTGATGTTCTTCATTTGAAAGTTACTTTGGGTAAATGCACTTGCTAAATGATAAATGCAAATACATGTAAAATAGTTTAACTTCAGTCAAATGAATTAAAAAAAAACAAAAAAAAAAACACCATACTTGTCGACAAGCACCAAACCAGAATAAAACAGTGAAGGATTGTGTATTATGCGTATATTTCGTTTGTACAAGTCAAATGCAAATGCGCTTTTAAAGATGTGCAGAACTACACAGGGGTAGATACATCAAATGAATCTGAAGAATCGCATTTGGTGGGTTTAAGTATGAATGTCTGTCATACAGACAGTTTCTATGGGTTATGGAATTAGAAGGTTGAAATGTAAGCACATCAACATCAGAAAAGTTACGCTACACAACAGCCTTCAATAAATTCTCTATACCAGTACTATGGTCCATTTCACACATTTAAGAGTCTTTCAAAAAAATCTGTCACTGGTAAAACATCTACTATACTACAATTAAATATTAACAATGTATACTAATACATAGTTTGAGGTCAGTAAGATTGTAGGATAGGCAGGAATATAATACTTTTATTCAGCAACGATGCACTAAATTGATCAAAAGTGACAGTAAAGTGACAATTACAAAAAATATTTCCATTTCAAATTGTTCTTTTGAGCTTTCTATTCATAAAAAAAAATGTCTCAAGTTCCACAAAAATATTAAGCAGCACAATTGTTTTCAACATTAACAATAATAAGAAATGTTTCTTGAGCACCAAATCATTGCATGTTAGAATGGGCCTGTTTACACCTGGTCACTTCATGTGTTTTTACTGACCAGATAGCTATATGGTTTGGTAAAACGGTTCCATTTACATTTGGCCACATCTGCAAAATAAATATAAATCTGATCTTTAATTCCCGCACTATACGCAAATTTAACGGAGGTTACGTCAACGAAAGCATTTTATTTATCACCAGCTAATTTCAAGATCAAAGAGCGGCATTAGCATTGACTGGTAAGATCATTTACAGCAGTATGACTATTTTTAATGAAGATGATTGTGTGTTGAGTGTCTGCAGTTTCATTTGCAGCAGTTTGCACGTTGAGGAAGAGATACTCAGCTACTCATCTGTTAGCACTGTCATATCTTGCCAATAACACGCTCTGACACGTTTATTTTTTAACATTTTGGGAGGAGTAAAATTTGCATATGTGGTTTCAACTAAATGCATTTACACTTATATAGTTTTGTCAGGAATGTCTCTCAGACCACCTCCTGTAGTGGTTTGAGTGATCGGATTTAAATCCGTCTCGAAAGCATTTCGGAGAGCATTTACACCTAGTGTTTTCACGATCGGATAGCTATCCAATCAGAGAAAACACATTATGTGACCAGGTGTAAACAGGCCCAATGATTCCTGAAGAATCATGTGACACTGAAGACTGGAGTAATGACTGCTGAAAATTCAGCTTTGCATCACAGGAATAAATTATATTATAAAATAAAATAGAAAACTGTTACCTTAAATTGTAATGTTTCACAATACTACTGTTTTTACTGTATTTTTTGATCAAATAAATGGAGCCTTGATGAAATAAGACTATTTAAAAAAAAAAAAAAAAAAAATCCCCAAACTTTTGAATCGTAGTGTATACGGTATTTACCAGCAGTGGCTAACTGGACCATGCTAACCATCCAAAACCTTGACCTCCAAGCTGGTCTTTTTACAGTATTATTTTCACTTTATATCCTATATTATCTAATTTTAACATAACATTTAATTTTTCATGATGCATTTTTGGAAAATTGATATTGTAAAAGATATTGAAGGTTACTTTAAGGACATTTCCAACAATAAACATGTAACACTGGAATCCAAGATTGCACATTTCTCAAATAAATGAAATAATAAAAACTGAAAGACTTTTGTGAATGTGCATTTGACACCGGGGGGCTGTGAACCGTGGCCTCGCAATCTACACCAATCCCACAGAGGCCGTAAAGTTTCCTCTCAAATCTACAGTCAAACATTGCTGGGCACAAACTTTCTCCTGTAACCCGCCGATGACCCTCATCTCCAGCGTGGCTCTCCCATTTCTGCAGCTGCCAAAGCCATCACCCAGGGGATGTTCCGCATTAGGCCTGAAGAATGGGCCGCGGAGAAGAGGGCTGCGGTATTTTCAGACACTTCGACAAATACTTTTGTGTGTGCTCTTAAATGACTTCCTCTGACAGAAAAGGCATTGGGGAGTGGATCAGGAAGGCATTAGCCCCAGCTATGAAAGCTCCAGGAAGATTGAGTGGGAAAGCGATGGAGGGAGGGTAGAAATAAAAAGAAAGGAGCCCCAATAATTGCAACAATATCGCCTCTGGATTCTAACGCCATATTGTCACTTTGTTATCGTCAAGCCGACAACATGACAACAATCTTATTCTCTCATTTCTCTCCACTTAATCAGGCACATACATTGATCGTCCGTAAATTTGTTCTTTTTTTTTGTGTGTGTGTCATTTTATAATTTCGCAAGCTAGCAGATTATAGAGATGCAGAGACTGACCCCATGAGGTGAGTTAGTGAGCACCTTGGAATTCATGCATTTGTGATATATACGTGTGTGCACATTTTTTTTTCTTTTTCACAGGTGAGCGTGTCATACCAGCATCTTGGCTCTTCATTAATGGGGTCCAGAGGGAGACTGTGAGGCAGAACTGGGAAAACGACTACATGAATGCATGGAGTTCCAGTCCACTGAGATCCGCTCCCTCTCATACAAGCACATCAGCCTGTCAGTAAAATCACTCCAAACATACTGCATTATGTATAAGAGCTATGCATTAAGTGCCACGTGCAGCACACAAGTTACACATGTGTACTGGGAATGTACTATATGTGAGTCCTATAGTAGTATCTGTATCTCTTTTCCACTCCAGGATTAACAATAAACATCTCAATGAGATCCATTCATATCATGATGGAATTACTGTAATAAGTGCTTCATTGTAAGAGCTCTGAGCACTTGCTTGTATTATATGCATTATTTACATAATGCACATTTTTAGTACATAATGCCCTAGAGAACAATGCACTTTATAAAAGACAATAGTGGCTATGCCATCAGTTATAGATTGATATGGCTTGTGGAAAGAAATAGTTATTGTGCTTGATGTTTTGGTGCTGCCCAGTACTCTGCAATGCCAGCCAGAGGCCAAAAGTGCAAAGAGTTGTAAACTGGGTGAGTGGGGTCTGTGATAATGTCTTTAAAAAAAAAAAAAAACAGTCCAGCCAAAAATTTAAATTTTATCATCACATTTGTGGTCACATTAGCAAAATTGTGTGGACAAAAAAGGTAAATTGTCAATAGTGTAGCAATAAATGAAGCACAGCTCACACAGAAGTCACTTTTAAACTAAGCAGCTTTCTGTTGGTCAACACAGCAAATCTATGTGAACAACTTGAACCTGTTGCAAAATCTGTGTGGCAAATTTTCACACAAATTCCTATTTAAATGATTAGTTTTCACTCACAAAAAAAGTGACATTTTGCCTCAATTGGCATTGGCATTTTAACACCAAACCTAAAGTCATAGGGATACGTTCACAACCTGATTGGCAAGCTTTTATCACATACATTTTGCGACGGAACTTACCGAACATCCAAAACAATGCTGTGTGCTGGGCTAATTGAGCTTGTTGTATATGCATAGCCTACATACGATGGTATTTTGACCAGCTGAGAACTCGTGAAGAGCTTATAAAATGTGTAAAGGTGTCAAAACAGCAGCAGGCAAACATTGCGACTAGGACATGAAAAAACAGGTATGCTTCAGCATTCTAACAGAGCAATCACACCAGGGTTTGTTTTAAATCAAACCAAACATGGCAAGTGTGAACACACCACACTTGTGCTTTTGACATCTTGGACATTATAAATCACCTACATTATACTAGGGCTGGGTAAAAAATATTGATTTCTCGATTTTAATCGATTGTCATTTTTACGAACCGATATCGATTCTTAAATCCCAAGAATCGATTAGTCTAGTCTGTTTTTAGTTGATGAATGAGCAGAATATGTAGCGCCTCCCATCCAATAAATCGCAACAATCTCGAGAAGGGTCTGTCTGCGGACTGCAAGAGAGGGGCGTAACAAGAAAGGGGCGTAACTTGTTGCAGGGGGCATAACTTGAAGTTGTCCAAATCACACAGAACCACACGAGAAGTCAAAACGTCAAGATGGCATCTCGTATAGAGACAACGGTACGTATATTTTCCAGAGATAACTGTTTAAATTGAAGTGTAAATATCATTTTCATACAGTAGTAAGACATATTGGTATTGTTTACTGGAGTTGATAATCTATTAAAACTTCCTCTCTTAGCATTGTTAAGTAAGCAATATTTTTACGTTCTGGCGGGGTAATAACTTTGCTTACTTATATATGTCGAAATAAAATGTAGAATAAAGTAGTTTAGCGTTAGCTGTACGTTAATGAAATAATATAAGTGGCTGGCTGAACTGAGGTTTACAATATGGTGTATTAATTAACGTTAAGGTTAATTAACAATAGGGCAATTTGTAACATTATTCTTTTTCCCCACATATCCTACACATAAAAATTAAAAATGTTTGCATTGTTGGACGTGTTAATTTAGGCCATTTCCACATTAATCCAGACAAATGTGAAAATGCATCTTTATTTAAATTAATATAAATTGAATTAATTTTTCTCCATTTTACTCTTCAACTTCAGCCTGATTAGAGAACTTAATGAGCTTACTGAAATGATGTGGGTGTAATACACCTTTAGAGAACATGACTCTTTTGGAAAGTGCTGTAAAGTGTTTTTGATTAAATGTTGATGTGTGTAAATAATAAAATTTTTAATTAATTTGCTTCCAACAGTTTTTAGGAAAGGAATTTTGCAAAATCCAATTTCTAAAGGCCCAAACTACAAATGCGAGTTCTGTAGCAAGTGTATACATATGTTGTGGCACATATGCAAACCCACGAGAAGACAGCTGTTAAACACGGAGGCATTTGTCAATAAATAAAGGTTTCAATAAATGTTGCAGATCTTGTAAAATTTACAAATTGTCCACTAGTAATGTTACGCAATTTATTCCAATGTTAAAATGAGTATTTTGTAAACCTGAATTTCTCTTTGTATAAAATGTACAGATGCCACGGTGGATGTTTAAAAAGCCATCATTATCACTGCTGCCATTGTGCAAGGATTATAACTCAGCAAAATTTATTTTTGAACCTGTGTCCACCTGTGTCTCCGCAGCCACCAGCGCCTGTGCACTCTCCAGCTTCAGCGCCTGTGCACCCTCCAGCGTCAGCGTCTGTGCACCCTCCAGCGTCAGCGCCTGTGCACCCTCCAGCATCAGCGTCTGTGCACCCTCCAGCTTCAGCGCCTGTGCACCCTCCAGCGTCAGCGTCTGTGCACCCTCCAGCTTCAGCGCCTGTGCACCCTCCAGCGTCAGCGCCTGTGCACCCTCCAGCATCAGCGTCTGTGCACCCTCCAGCTTCAGCGCCTGTGCACCCTCCAGCGTCAGCGTCTGTGCACCCTCCAGCTTCAGCGCCTGTGCACCCTCCAGCTTCAGCGCCTGTGCACCCTCCAGCGTCAGCGTCTGTGCACCCTCCAGCGTCAGCGCCTGTGCACCCTCCAGCATCAGCGTCTGTGCACCCTCCAGCTTCAGCGCCTGTGCACCCTCCAGCGTCAGCGTCTGTGCACCCTCCAGCTTCAGCGCCTGTGCACCCTCCAGCGTCAGCGCCTGTGCACCCTCCAGCATCAGCGTCTGTGCACCCTCCAGCTTCAGCGCCTGTGCACCCTCCAGCGTCAGCGTCTGTGCACCCTCCAGCTTCAGCGCCTGTGCACCCTCCAGCTTCAGCGCCTGTGCACCCTCCAGCTTCAGTGCCTGTGCACCCTCCAGCTTCAGCGTCTGTGCACCCTCCAGCGTCAGCGTCTGTGCACCCTCCAGCGCCAGCGCCAGCGCCTGTGCACCCTCCAGCTTCAGCGCCTGCGCACCCTCCAGCGTCAGCGTCTGCGCACTCTCCAGCTTCAGCGCCAGCGCACCCTCCAGCTTCAGCGTCTGCGCACCCTCCAGCTTCAGCGCCTGTGCACCCTCCAGCGTCAGCGTCTGTGCACCCTCCAGCGTCAGCGTCTGTGCACCCTCCAGCTTCAGCGCCTGTGCACCCTCCAGCTTCAGCGCCTGTGCACCCTCCAGCGTCAGCGTCTGTGCACCCTCCAGCTTCAGCGCCTGCGCACCCTCCAGCTTCAGCGCCTGCGCACCCTTCAGCGTCAGCGTCTGCGCACCCTCCAGCTTCAGTGCCTGCGCACCCTCCAGTGTCAGCGTCTGCGCACCCTCCAGCGTCAGTGCACCCTCCAGCGTCTGTTTCCAAATCCAGAAGTTCTTCCAACAGCGAAAATGCCCTTATTACAGTCTATGCATTGGGATGGAAGATGGTGATTTGCTGTTACATCTGTATTTTCTGATGAATTCTTTGAATGTGTATCTTGATATTTTTCTTGTTCACAATCACAAGTTCACTGCAATAATGGAGCTACGAATATCTGTCTGAGGGTGAGGTTAAGACTATCATCTTTTTACAAAGTCGGACACATAACGGTAATTAATATGATTGGCTTTTGCTTGAATACGCTATCAAACAGCCAATGATGTGTTGCAAATGTTACACACACCATGTTCCCTTACGCCATCTCAGAGTCAGACCGCTGCCTTCTAACAATCAGCATCCTTACAAATACTTTAACTCAGAACGTCAGTGGAGAAAGGCATATAGTTCATCATAACATCAAATACATAATTCACCTAATATATTACTAAATGTACCTGATTTTTCATATCAACAGAAAAATAGAGACTCCTCTTGAGACTCCCCTGTTAATGATATGCTAAAGCTCACCGGCATGTTGACGTAATTGGTTACAAGGTAGTTTGTGACGTCAGAAACACCAGAGATTTCAAACCGCGGGTTTGAGACTTTAAGCTACTTGTAAACATTGTACAATTGATTGTTAGGGCCTACTGTTTTATTGTTGCATGTTTTTGGTAACACTTTTAGAACAGGGCTGGGCAACTCTGTTCGCTATTGTTTGATTAGGTTTGGACTAAAATCTGCATCAGCCCTCCAGGAAAAGAGTTGCCCATCTCTGCCTTAGAATAAGGAGACATTTATGAACATTAGTTAATTTATTAGTTAACATGAACTGTCAATTTTACAGCATATATTGTTTAATGTTTGTATATACAGACTAATATATTTTAACATGCATATGTTAACATCAGTTAATGCAATTAAAGGGTTAGTTCCCCCAAAAATGAAAATTCTGTCATTAATTAGTACAAACCCGATTCCAAAAAAGTTGGGACACTGTACAAATTGTGAATAAAAAAGGAATGCAATAATTTACAAATCTCATAAACTTATATTTTATTCACAATAGAATATAGATAACATATCAAATGTTGAAAGTGAGACATTTTGAAATGTCATGCCAAATATTGGCTCATTTTGGATTTCATGAGAGCTACACATTCCAAAAAAGTTGGGACAGGTAGCAATAAGAGGCCGGAAAAGTTAAATGTACATATAAGGAACAGCTGGATGACCAATTTGCAACTTATTAGGTCAATTGGCAACATGATTGGGTATAAAAAGAGCCTCTCAGAGTGGCAGTGTCTCTCAGAAGTCAAGATGGGCAGAGGATTACCAATTCCCCCAATGCTGCGGCGAAAAATAGTGGAGCAATATCAGAAAGGAGTTTCTCAGAGAAAAATTGCAAGGAGTTTGAAGTTATCATCATCTACAGTGCATAATATCATCCAAAGATTCAGAGAATCTGGAACAATCTCTGTGCGTAAGGGTCAAGGCCGGAAAACCATACTGGATGCCCGTGATCTTCGGGCCCTTAGACGGCACTGCATCACATACAGGAATGCTACTGTAATGGAAATCACAACATGGGCTCAGGAATACTTCCAGAAAACATTGTCGGTGTACACAATCCACCGTGCCATTCGCCGTTGCCGGCTAAAACTCTATAGGTCAAAAAAGAAGCCATATCTAAACATGATCCAGAAGTGCAGGCGTTTTCTCTGGGCCAAGGCTCATTTAAAATGGACTGTGGCAAAGTGGAAAACTGTTCTGTGGTCAGACGAATCAAAATTTGAAGTTCTTTTTGGAAAACTGGGACGCCATGTCATTCGGACTAAAGAGGACAAGGACAACCCAAGTTGTTATCAGTGCTCAGTTCAGAAGCCTGCATCTCTGATGGTATGGGGTTGCATGAGTGCGTGTGGCATGGGCAGCTTACACATCTGGAAAGGCACCATCAATGCTGAAAGGTATATCCAAGTTCTAGAACAACATATGCTCCCATCCAGACGTCGTCCCTTTCAGGGAAGACCTTGCATTTTCCAACATGACAATGCCAGACCACATACTGCATCAATTACAACATCATGGCTGCGTAGAAGGATCCGGGTACTGAAATGGCCAGCCTGCAGTCCAGATCTTTCACCCATCGAAAACATTTGGCGCATCATAAAGAGGAAGATGCGACAAAGAAGACCTAAGACAGTTGAGCAACTAGAAGCCTGTATTAGACAAGAATGGGACAACATTCCTATTCCTAAACTTGAGCAACTTGTCTCCTCAGTCCCCAGACGTTTGCAGACTGTTATAAAAAGAAGAGGGGATGCCACACAGTGGTAAACATGGCCTTGTCCCAACTTTTTTGAGATGTGTTGATGCCATGAAATTTAAAATCAACTTATTTTTCCCTTAAAATGATACATTTTCTCAGTTTAAACATTTGATATGTCATCTATGTTGTATTCTGAATAAAATATTGAAATTTTTAAACTTCCACATCATTGCATTCCTTTTTTATTCACAATTAGTACAGTGTCCCAACATTTTTGGAATCGGGTTTGTAATTACTCACACTCATGTCGTTCCACACCTGTAAGAACACAACTTTTTGATGAAATCTGAGAGGAATGACACCTAATGCTGTAACTATTGTTAACCATTTTAACCTTATTGTAAAGTCTTTTTTTTTTTTAAAAGGTTGAACTGTGAAGCCTAAAACAAGTCAAAGACATCAAAGACCTCATTGTGCCTGCTCTGACCCCATCATTGCTTATGTGACCACTGTGCCTTGTTTTTTGTTTTTGTTTTTTTTAAAGGTAAAACATGATTGCTCATTGTTAATTTGTGACACCTAATGCTGTAACTTTTGTTACCAAATATGAAATATTTGTTGAAATGGAAAATTGTCTTTTAAACTTTTGGGGTTGATATGTTTAATGTTTTTAAAAAGAGACCTGTGACCAATGTGTATGAGTGTGTGCAGCTGCGTGTTGACAAATAAATTCATAATACTTGATCAAAAGTAGCTTAATGTCAGTTCATTTAAGCTTAGTTAAATTATTGTTAATTATGTTATTATTGTTATTATTGTTATTGCATGTTATTACCTTAACTATATACAGTACAACTTACCGAAATCCGTATCATGTCTTGAGTAATAGCTCAATCAGTGTTTTAAACCTCGGAAAGACGTCAATCCAATAGCTTGAACCATAAACTCATTAGTCAGCTAGAAAAATGAACTCTAGAAAGCAGCATTCTGATAAATATAGCTATGCACCGTTACATATTCATTATAATTTTTAATGTTCTTCAATATTTAATGCATGTTTGAATAAATAAGTTATGACAGCCGTGATTTAGGCTAAATGTTTATATTTCAAAAAAACGAATTGGAGTAGAAATATGATTCTGTAATTCTAAACTTTATTTATAATAAAAACAATATTGAGTGTAATTTAAGTGTTTGTATATAAATAAGTTAATTTAGTTTACAGCATTAGTTGAGAGATGTTTTTCCTCTAGAAAATTTGCCATGTACTGTAACTGAAATACTACATCCAAAATAATCGATATCGATATTGAATCGTAATCGAATCGAATCGAAAGCATGTGAATAGTAATCGAATTGAATCGTGAAAATTGTGTCAATACCCAGCCCTACATTATAAGAACAGCTTGGACGTTCTGCCAAATACCTTCCATTGTATTTCCCAGAAAAAAATAGTCACAATAGTTTGGAACAAGGGTGGGTAAATAAATAATGACAGAAATTTTTGGGTGAACTATCCCTTTAATAACAGAGAATATTCTTAATAAAAACAACAGATATACTGAACAGCTCTACGCACAATGCATCGATGTTCCCTGCACACACTACTTTCTCCCTATAGCAGAATCCTTACAACGCACATCACTGTGACAATAATAGTTTACGTTCTGTCTTAGGACAAATTCCATGGCATTGTCTTCTTCATATAATGCAAAATGTTACAAAACCCCACTTGTCTAACATCCACCAAATTAGTCATCCACCCCTTGCTCAGTCTCCATCCCTCTCAGAGATGTCCTTGAACCCCACCCGTCCTCTACACTCCCTGCACTAACTCACACTTAGAGCGGGCAGCTCACCTTTATGTTTAATGCTCCGCTGTCATTCTATCTTGTCTTTTCCTCCCACCCAGCCATTGTCGGGCTATTTATTACCCCGCCATTAATGGCTTATTAGGGCCTCTCTCATAGCTAACCATTAGGAGTCTTGTGCGGGAGGATGGCCCAGCCACTGAAGCCATAATGGGGGTTATTACAACACGCTGATGGGGTGGAGGTGTTGAAGGTGTTGAGAGCAGTGATACGTGTCGTTTACTGTGAAAAGAGCTGAGAGTCAGGGCCTCGCCGGGGTCGTTAAAAGGGCATCACACTCATATCAGATGTAGTAAAAGAGGGAAGGCCTGGGAGCACAGCGGATAGAAGAGGCAGAAATATTTAACAGAACATCACTCAAGTGTTTGAGAAAAATCTATTAAAAAGCAGCAGGGAATTTAAACTAAATACAATTATAATGCAAGAAAGAGATTGAGCCAGTGAGGGATGTAAAAGCTGTACCTGTGCACATTATTTTCAAGAATGTAAGAGTGTTGCATAGGATCTTTTTGTGCAGAATGCTTATAGAGCTCCAAGCACGTTGTGGGAAATAGTCACACAATACAAACCCTGTACTACATTTTTTCAGTTCAGGGGAGAGGACAAAAGACTGCAGGTTCAAACCTTGAAAGGGATGATCCTTGAGCTATCACTATTTTGCCCTTGATTAAGATTTAATTAATTTAAAGATTCAAATTAATAATAACATTTAATTCTCATTCAAAAATCATTTATTCACCCTCATGTCATTCTAAAGGCGTACATTTTTTTCTCATTTATGCTTTAACAGCATCTCTAAGCTTCTCCTTAAGTGAATGGGAACAATGGCAGTCAATCTACAAAATATTATAACATTCCAAGCCTTCTAAAAACATAAGATAGATCTGTATGAAGATTAGAATGTAATCTCTGCACCACTGACTGGTGCCACTAAATGCAAAAACAATAACCGTTTACCAAACTGCTTTGTTGTTCCAACAAACTCATGGAATTGAGTTTGTTAAGCCTGTCTTGCTATGTTTTGCTGGTCACTATGCTCAAACAAAGACACGGTTTGAAGATATTTTAAGCTGCACTGTTCCTTTAAAGGGGTCATGAACTGAGAAATCAAATTTTACTTGATTTGGAAAAAGCGGTGGAAAAGCGGCTATTGTTTCTCTTAGTACAGTGAAAATAATCTGTTATTTAAACTGTGATTAAATTACAAATAGAAAGCGATCAAAGAACGCTCCCTTTGCAATCGCTGGAGCTGTCATTCAAACAACGCAAGTTTATCAGTGAGTTCTGGACTCGCACCAAAACTCCTGTAATAATCAATGAATCTCTTATTTACAGTGTGTTTGCACTGTTAGTTATGAAAGCATTCATTAGTGCGCAGAAATCGAGTTGCAATAATGAGATTGCTGCATTCATGTGCTCAACATGTCAACATGTGATCGGCTACATGCTCATCACTGCAACCTTTCATGCCACAATATAAATATAATGCCATAGCTCTAAATATAATCAACACTTTACACAATTAGTTAACCTTGAGAGCTGTAATAGTAAAAATGTGCTAAAAGAGAGAGTTAAACATGTAATCCTTAGCTATTTCATATGCAAAGATGTTAGCCAATCACAGCAGTGGGCATTTTCACTGAAGTCTCACAGCAGACACGCCCCTTAAAACAGAGTGTTCAAAACAGGGGCTAAAATCAGGGTCGGAAAAATGCCTTTTATGTCTAAATTGCAATTTTTGATGTAAAAATCATACTAACAGTATAAGTGCACCACATTCTAAAACAATAAAACAATGCAGTTCATGACCCCTTTAAAGGGAAGTTCACCCAAAGATGAAAATTCATTATTTATTTACCCTCATGTTGTTCCTAACCAATTTAAAAATATTAAAAAAATATTTTTTTACTGGCAGTTTCTACCTGATAAAATATTTTAGACATAACTAGATTTATTTTATTTTTTTTAATTTACATGACTTTTCCACATCTGGAAATCACAATTAAAATTAGGCTACCTAATTTATTCAGGTTTTCAAGATGGTAAGAACCCTGGTTCTTCAAAGATTTATTATTATTATTATTATTATTATAGATTACAAATATATTGATTTGTTTTGAAACTCTGCAATAGGAGGACTGTCCCTGTGCACTCTTAAATTAGAGCTTCCAAAAGGGAATTTTTGCCGAATTTATGCCATAGAAGCAGCATTTTGGGTTTCCCAAAGAAACTTTCAGTGAACAGTTCTTAAAAAAAAATTAAGACCAATTCAAAAACCTAAAGAAACCTTTTCCACTATAAAGAAACTTTTGTGCAATTGAAAGATTCCATTGATGTTAAAGGTTCATCATGGAGCCAGAGATGCCAATAAACAACCTTTATATAAGGAGTGTAGTAACATCACAGAAAAGTTACAGTACATCATGTATGGTTGTATAGTGAGGAATAAGGATTGATAACAAATAAAACTATGTGCAAAGCCATATCATTTTTCCTCTAATGTGCTCTTCAGCATAAAAAAAGCCTTTTGTAAACTATTCACATCATACTTGCTTTGACTAGAAGGGGGGAGGCAGTGAAAAATGGCACAAAGAAAACGAAAGAGAGAGTGAGGGAGAGAGAGAGAGAAGAAGAAGAAAGAATCGTAGGGGAGGCTGGGAAATCCCCAAACAGTTGTTATTGATTCCAGTGTTTACGGGCAGATAGTTTAGTGCCGTTTACAAAACAGAACAGATGCAGCCAGTGAGCAAAAAGGTAAACAATTGCTGTGTGGCAGGTTGCCAAATCCCCGGCCTAGAGTATTAAACTCACACTGAAGTGCATTTCCCCTTTGGGTTACACTCGCTGCCACTTCATCTCCTCCATGCCTGCTCCCTCATTCCTTCTTTCATTCTCCTTTCCTTCATCTCACACACACACACACACACAAACAGAGACATGTGGTTCCAGCTCTCGCTGGCTGGCTTGTCCTGCTCTGACCCTTGGGGCCATGTTCTGCCTAGCTGGGCCATTAGTGCGGGGAATTGCATGTGTCTGACATGGCCCTAAAAGCAATTATTAAATGCTTTTCTCCAAATGATGCCCAGCCTCTTTAGGGAATGGGCAATCACGCAACAATTTAGCCACTGATTTCATTTCCTCGCTCTCTCTGTTGATTGGCCTCTCTGGCAGAAAGGTGAGAAAAAAAGAGAGAGGCCGATCTTAAAAGAGAGGGGTTTGGCGTTATTCCTGTTCTTGACGTGCGGCTTGACCCAGAACATTAGCCATTCAGAAAAAAGCCTCATTTATCCACCAGCCACGTCAATGACGGCACTCTCCGTCGCCTATGAGTGACAGCACGACAACGACTCTGCCAAGTGTCACAGACAGAGATCTGTATAGATGTGGATGCTCTGGGGATTAGAGCTGTTTTTATATGTGCTGGTTTACATTTCGCCCGATGTGGGAAGGAGCTGTGAGTGGGGAAAACGAAAAGCATGTAGCTAGATGGAAATGGAAATGCAAAGATCAGTCCATCTCACATAACAGGACGTGCGCTCTGGGTGGTGTTGTGGTTGGCGGGGCCCCGGGGCCTGAACGGACCACATGTGGAGCCCCCTGATGGCCTGAGGGAGTCTGAGTGCTGTAGCGTTCAGTGGGTTGTCTGTTGCAGCCCGCTGCTCACTGAGACAGGCGGCATTATAAGCCGCCCCCACTGACACACACTAAACCAGCTCCTTCGATGCCAGAGGCACAGTCCAGCTGGGATGCAGTAGGGCGGACCTTCTTTGGGTAAAAAAAAAAAAAAAAGGCAGGTTTTGATATCTTTATTAAATTGTTATGGGGAGGAGTAACTGATGTGAGTCTCAACTTCTGTCCATTTTTGCATACTAAAAATTATATTACAGGGCGGTGGAATGCTTGAATCTGACTGGTTGACGAACGTTCTAAGGTGTGCAATTATTTTCAGGGAAACGCATGGCTGAAGTAATTCAGGCAGCTCTTGACCGCATTACAGTTCCAAATCACTTCATCAAATGATTTCAGTTATTTCAAAGGTCCTTACAGCCTACAACAGCAAAAGAACCAAAACACACAGCGACACTGACCAAGCAAATAAATATAGTAAGCAATAGGGGGAAAAAACGACAAATTATTTCTATGTTTTTTTGCAACAATATTACGTTTTATTATGTACGGAAAGCACTCCCTTTTTCCTGCTCTCTCTCTCACTCAAATGCATACACATTTAGTACGGACACATACTCACACAGAAACGTGTAGTCAGCGCTGCTCTGACGTTTTTTTCACTAAAAATCTAACTAAAACAGTTAATACTGTAAACCCGAATAAGTTGGCAAAACTCAAAAAAATTGAGGCAATCGGTTAAAAAATTTTAAGTTAAAAAAATTTAACTTAAAAAAGTTTAAGTAAGCAGAACTAGCAGATTTTTATTAGGAGTGTGTTTATGGGAATTTTTGACCATTTTTCTAGAAGCGCATTTGTGAGGTCAGGCACTGATGTTGGCAAGAAAGCCTGGCTCGCAGTCTCCGCTCTAATTCATCCCAAAGGTGTTCTATCGGGTTGAGGTCAGAACTCTGTGCAGGCCAGTCAAGTTCCTCTATACCAAACTCATTCATCCATCCCCAAACTGTTCCCACAAAGTTGGGAGCATGAAATTGTCCAAAATGTCTTGGTATGCTGAAGCATTAAGAGTTCCTTTCACTGGAACTAAGGGACCAAGCCCAACCCCTGAAAAACAAGCCCACACCATATTCCCCCCTCCACCAAACTTTACACTTGGCACAATGCAGTCAGGCAAGTACCATTCTCCTGGCAACCGCCAAACCCAGACTCTTCCATCGGATTGCCAGACAGAGAAGCGTTAGTGATTCGTCACTCCAGAGAACATGTCTCCACTGCTCTAGAGTCCAGTGGCAATGTACTTTACACCATTGCATCCGACGCTTTGCATTACACTTGGTGATGTAAGGCTTGAATGCAGCTTCTCGGCCATGGAAACCCATTCCATGAAGCTCTCTATGCACTGTTCTTGAGCTAATCTGAAGGCTACACGAAGTTTGGAGGTCTGTAGCTATTGACTCTGCAGAAAGTTGGCAACTTCTGCGCACTGCGCACCTTAGCATGCGCTGACCCCGCTCTGTGATTTTACGTGGCCTACCACTTCGTGGCTGAGTTGCTGTTGTTCCCAATTGCTTCCACTTTGTTATGATACCACAACAGTTGACCATGGAATATTTAGTAGTGAGGAAATTTCACGAATGGACTTATTGCACAGGTGGCAACCTACGGTACCACGCTTGAATTCACTGAGCTCCTGAGAGTGACCCATTCTTTCACAAATGTTTGTAGAAGCAGTCTGCATGCCTACGAGCTTGATTTTATACACCTGTGGCCATGGAAGTGATTGGAACACCTGAATTCAATAATTTGGAGGGGTGTCCCAATAATTTTGGCAATATAGTGTATTTGAGTAAACCAATTCATGAATTTAACTTAAAATTATCATGTAAACAAACATTTTTATTAGTGGAAACTTAGCTAGCTATAACAAGCTAATTCAGAAAACGCTAACTTGCTAACATGTTAGCAATAGCATGGTATAGCACTTGCTGAATGAGTACAGCAATATAAAACATTTAACATACACTTGTCACCAGGAATGGTAACTCTCTAAAATCCCACATTTACAGAAACACTTCTAAATTAGCATAACAAAACATTAATCACTACGAAATCTCCCACTTAACATTAATCTTGCACAAAAAACATTATAACATAATTTTAACATTTACTCTCCCTTTCGAGTGCCTTGGGCAAAGCATTCTGGGAAATAGAAATCCCAGCCCAGTTTCAGTTAAGTTAGTCTAAATTAAAAGAAATGAAAACAAAACAGTTTACTTAAAATATATCAGTTCTGTGAACTCGAAAGAAAAAGAAAGTGCTAAATACTCATAAAAGTTAATTTGACTGAAATAATGTGCTTAATTTATGTTTGTCATGCTCAAGCCAATTAATTATTTTGAGCGTTATAGGGTTTACAGTGAACTTAAAAGCTACATGACATTTATCACTAGCAAGGTAATAATGCCACTATTCTTGGAGCAGATAAACTTACAGTTTCGCTATTAGGAGAGATGCAGCTGAGTAGAGACTTAGGTAATTCACACATGCTTAATCTCTCTCTCTCTCTCTCTCTAATAAATGCATTAATAACTGCACTAGTCTGCTATCAAGGCTCAAGCCTCCATTACTAGCTCTATAATGACATTTTGGAATTAGCAACAGAGGCTTGGGATTAGACATGTAAGAAATTAGTCCTACACACAAAAGCATGTGTACAAAAACCTGACAAATGTCTTGAAATACATAATCTGAACAATGTTTTGTGGTGTAGTAACCGTAGTATAAGCAGAATAATTGACTCCGGGCCGTTGAATTATTGAAAAATAATGCATTATCTTTCCAATAGTTCAACAGCCCATCGTCAATTATTCCTTACAAAATCAGTGGTTGGTGTATCAGAATTGGTTGACATAATTAAGCAATTATAGAGAAATGAAACCACAGGTAAAAAACTTCAACACATACCCACAATCACATTTTGATTTACACAAAATAAACAAAACATTATGTCCACAGTGAAGACTAAACAAAAGTATTTGCAGAACAGATACTTTTTTTCCCCCGACTGCCATTTCGGCATAAGTCTATGCAGTATGCACTTTCATGCCACAGCTGACACTGTGTAAACTCAGGGAAAGAAACAATTTAGGGAAGTGTGGTTTAATTAAATATTAACACTCCTGACAGACACTGCAGGATGAGAGTTCTCTGCTAAGGTAAGATGACTGCAGAGAAAATTACGTTTTACTCATTTTAGATTGCACTGGACCTGGAACATTCTTTTAAATTGCATATAACAGAATCAAAAAGCACTCTTCTCTCTTTAAATATGTAAAAAAAAAAAACAACAACCAAAAAAAAAACATTTAAGTATTAAGAGTTAAATATAGCAATAGATGGGCAATCATAACAATAATAAAATGTTACTGACAATAATATTATATTATAAAATGTCAGCCTATTGAATAAGGGCTTTTTTTGTACCCTTTCTGTAAGCATTACTGTCCATTAAAACATTGTGAATCTCCTCTGAGAACGTTACATACATAAAGTGGGGTACAGAAGTTTCATATCACTAGTGAAAATTCTTTTAAATTGCATTTTTGTTCATTGCGTATTGAAAAAAATTAAGCATTTCAGAATGTTTCAGTACTATTTGGTTTGTCCCCCTTTTGCTTTAATGACAACAGCACTTGAGCTGCATGAACTCATGCGTGAAACCTCCAACATGATTTGAGAACGAAGAGAGATCACTGGAAGAACATATGACTGTATGTACAGTGATCACATCACAAATGTACTTATTCTATTAGTGACCTAGAAATGGGGAGTTATGACTCGAAGTTGTCGTATGTGTGTGTGTGTGTGTGTGTGTGTGTGGTCTCAGAGTTTTAGACCCTACTGTCTGTCTTACAAACCGAAAACGTTGACCTACAGAGAAGTGGGTAAAATAATATTGATTTTCTGTAAGAGTCTACTCCGAGAATGCAGCATATCTAAGAAAACTATACACTTTTCTTCTGGATCAACTGATGACGATAAAAAATAACATATATGTGAAATATACAATGCCTATGAGTGTCAAATACAGCATGTAACTGTATGTGCAAGAACATACAAGCATCAGCCAGCTCTCTCTCTCTCTCTCTCTCTTTCACACACACACACACACACACACACACACACACACACACACACACACACACACTTCCACCTTTTCAGTTCTTTATCCTGTCTGCTACAAATCCACTGAGGTGTGATAGTAAGGGTTTAAACTCCTCATTGTTCCAGATCAGCTGACCTGTATGGCAGTCTCCTGAGCCCAGCCCTCACCCCATTACCTCTAAGAAAAAGTAGAGGGGAAAAAAGACGACATAAAGTGAGAGGGATGAAAAGCAAGGGATGGAAGAAGATGGGTACAAAGGGCTGAGACTCCCACATCTGGTGAAGGAGGGGGGGGGGAAACAAAGTCTGTTCATCCCTTTCAGATGGAGGGGTTAAAGGAACTGGCATATCTGCGCATGAAAAGCTGTTAAATGCTTCAGTGCTTTGACAGTGTGTGATGCCAGGAGCGGCGGAGCTCCCGTGGGACAACGCGTCAAGATTCACCCCCCCCCACCCCCCCACCCCCACTTCTCCCAGACGGGCTTTCCGCAAAATATGGAAAATGAATAAAGCACAATAAATAACACCTAACAAGACAAAGAAAAGAAATGCCAGGTTGTTTTGATAGCTTTTATTGAAAGCGAAACCCATATTCGTCATTTACTTAATAAAATTCAGCTATGTAGCTAAAACGCAAACCCTGCAACCGTCAACAACTGTCAAAGCGCTCATTGTTTGATTTTGCATCATGTTCAGATTTTCTAAGACAGTTGTTAGCTGGAAAACCAGCCATAAAGAAGCAAATAACTGTGCGTTGCTCTTAGTAACTGACTAATAGAAAAACAGCTATTTCAATCATTATATTTTGCCTAAGGGCTTCTAGTACACTGTTCTAAGTACATTATGTACATAGTCGCAAGCATCTGACACACATTCCAGTCACTTTCCAGCAATACACACCTGCGGTGTCTCTAGTAATTAATTAGAAGGATTGCTGGGCCCCATGTAGGTCTGTACACCTGAATCCAGCGGTCCCATAGACGTAGGGCCAATTATTCAGCCCTGCTGCTCCCTCATCCTGTCTTTATAGCCAGGAAATAAGTGAGAGTGTCTGCTGCATGTAAAAATTAGAGAATTGTGGCAGGAAGGTGAATTAAATGGAAGTGAAGCCCTAATAAGTCCATTCAAAATGGATGCTGACGTCTGTACAAGGAGCCGGAATAAGCGAGTCTATTATGGATCTGTCAGTTAAAGACTAGTTGGTGCAATATCAGAAGAATTGTTACTATCTTTAAAATATGAGAGCATTTGGCAAACGGTGCATTAAAATGTACAATGATTCAGTCAACTCAAGATGCCTGGAGGTAAGGAATATATATAGTACTAGTCTTATGTAGCTAGACATTTGGTTATCGGCATTAAATCTGATTCACTTCGCAGATTATTCTGGACAAGAACTGCCTAAAGGCCATCTGCATACAACCACAGTAAATCACCAAGGCTGATATATAGACTTTTTTTAATTGTTGGTATCTGCAGATTTTCTGTTTGGCCGATGATTGTTGGAAGAGGACAGTTCTTTTATTTTTTATGCTTTCTAAAAATCTAAATATCTTTCAAAAATTTATCACACACAGTGACTAGCTGTTCCTCAGTCAGAACAATAATAATAAAAAAAAAGATGTACACCCAGACTCCCGGAAATCACATGCTCTACCAGTCAAAAGTTGTAGAACACCTCCATCTCCTGAATAAGAAAAAGAGGTCTGTTGCCAGTGGACTACTGCAATCTTTGGTTGGAGAGTAAGTGGCACCCTGGCACCCTGCACCAAAAAGACTACCACATCAAGTTGAAGCCATGCAATACCCTCTGGTATACAGTTAGTCAGAGGTTCACCCTACAGCAAGATAATGACCAACAAAATACCTTCAGGCTATGTCAGAACTACCTCAGAAGTAAAGGCTTCAAATCAGGGAATGGTCAGCAGAGTCTCCAGACTTATACTCCATCGAGCTGGTTTGAGATGAACTGGACAGAAGGGTGAAAGCAAAGCAACCTACAAGTACAACACATTTGTGGAAACTTCTGCATCAGTATTTGGAAAAACTTTCAGAACAATATGTGGTTTTAATTTTAGAAAGAATGCCACAAGTGTGTTCTGCTGCCAAATGTGCTACTTTGAGTCAAAAAGTCGATTCCCCAATTGTTTATTTTTGTTCTATTCTTTAATTCCAAAGTAAATGGAGACATTAAGCTGAGTAAATGTCAGTAACACCAAATTTTGACCAGTACTGTAGCAGTCAGCCAAATAGATTGGAACTGGCAGTTTCAGTTTATAAATCAATTTATCATTTCCAGTTTTGTGTGCAACATGAATAGTAGGACATGAAGACACTGACCTACTGCAGACTTCTTGCTTGATGTCTTGCCTCCTTTGCTGCTGTGTGTGGTGTTGTCTTTTAGTGCCGTCTCAATCTCCTTCTCCATTAGCACGCCTAGTTCCTGTGCCACTGTGTTCAGGTAGACGTGGTTGAGAAAGGCCAGGATGTTATGTGGTTCCGCAATCCCATTAAGCACCTGAATATCCTCTCGGAGCATTGAGCAAAGAGTTGGCGAGGCAGTTTGAAAGCCTAGAGTCAGTCTGTCGAAGCCTTTCTCGCCACCTGGGCTACAGCTCTGGCAGCTACGGAGAACACTGAGTACCGCCTTGATCTGAAGGTGCTGGTACCAGCTGAGGACCTTTGTATCAGGGTAGAGAAATAACAGTTGCTGAAGGTACAGGACCTTCTGAGGAACCTTAGCCCCAACACCCAGTTCTCCCTCAGTCTGGCTTGGTTCAGCCATCATTTGGAGTTTGCCAAGTAAGTGGTTCCGCAATGAGAAACGAACATCATCCCATGCTTCCTGGACCTCCAGAGCAAGGTCATCATGTGGTGTGGACAAGGCAGGGATTGGGGAATGCTCTTGGGTAGATGATGGGCAGGAAGTAGGGAAAGCAACACCACACTGAGAAGAGATGCTCAGCAGTAACTGCAGAACGGCCTCATCACAAGCCTCCTCTGTCTTCAGCAAGTTTTGCTGTTAAATATATGAAAGAGAGAATTAATAATGTCAAGTAATTAATGTGGAACACTACTCTTCAACATGTCATGATGAAGTATGTTGGATAGATTGCGTAGAGGATAAGTATGGCTTTGGTTACCATGGCTCGAAGGAAGTCCAACAGCTCTTGGTGTCCCGTAGCCACTGGTTTCAGGATGCCCAAGTTACGCTGACTGAACCACTGGAGGCATTCTACTGGACTGGGCACTCTCTCTCCGCTGCAAGACTCACCAACCTTGGCCTGCAGTTCCTTTAGGTTCTGCTCAATACTAAAATCAAATAAACAAACACACACTCTCATGCAGGCGTACAAACTTCCAGTCTTGAATGTCAGTGATGTATTCTATTTTTCATTGCTATCATTTACTATCTTAATGACACAAAAGCAACTTATTGGAATATTAAAATAGTCATAATATGTCCAGGGTTAAAGGATTTGTTCCACTGGTTCAGTTGGGTCAGTAGTTCAGATTTCTACTTGCCTTGCATACTTGTTTGCAGATGCCACACAAATAACTAAATAAAAAATAAACAAATAAATGTAAACATTCCATTTACTAATTGCAAATTTCAATTTACAAAAGAAAAAAGTAATAATTTATCAGCTTTCTAGTTTCGCAGTAATAGCTGTGAATGAGTATTGTTTAGCACCATATCCCTGTTGGAAAAAAAAAAACAAACAGCATATGCTGGTTAGGTATGTTTTGAAGCATGGCAGCTGGTTTGAGCTAGTTTATGCTGTTCCTTAGTTGGTCTTGAGCTGGTTTAAGCTGGTCCTTAGTTGGTCCTTAGCTGGTTTAAGTTGGTCAAGTGCTGGTCCTAAGCTGGTTCTAAGCAACTAACTCCAGCTCAGGACCAGCTTAAACCAGCTCATGACCAACTAAGGACCAGCATAAACCAGCTCAAACCAGCTGCCATGCTTCAAAACATACCTAACCAGCATATGCTGGTTTTTTCAACAGGGATAGCATTGGAATACAGAAAAAGCTAGAAAAAAAGTTGGAAGCCTTTTTCTCAGTTACCTACAATTGTGATAAGCAAGTCCTTTCAAGCAAATAATGAGCAGCTCTGCACTTTTAGGTGGGTGAAAGGTGCAATCAACCAATCAATCAACCAATCAACCAATCAACCAACCAATCAACCAACCAACCAACCAACCAACCAACAAATCAATCAATCAATCAATCAATCAATCAATCAATCAACCAATCAACCAATCATCCAACCAACCAATAAATCAATGAATCAATAAAGTATTAAAAAATAATAATAAAAATGTATAATAAAAATACATTTATTTGAATGAAAAACATGGTGATGATGTTAAAACCAAGCTGGGATGCATTCTTAATGACACGTGAAAGTGTGATCATATAACGAATATTTAATGAAAAACGAATTTGAGATGAAGGTGTATAGTTTTTTGAATGACAGGCATTGAATTTCTGTTGAAAAATGCTGCATTTCTGGGAAGTTTGTGGGCACAGTTGCAATTGGAGCTGTGGCCTAGTGATTCACAAACATGCTGCAAACACAACTGTTTTAATAATGTGGGAGACACACAGTTTGAATCCGGCATGCCTTTTGTCATGATCCTGTTCTCTCCCCTTCTTCTGTCTGCTTTCACTATCAATAAAATGCAAAGACAAATGGACTAAATATGGACATTATGTTCAGAGAATCTTTGTCTGACTTTATATTGTGCAGTTGATGGACTTTCAGCATTGAAATAACTTTTATACCCCCTCAAAATCTAAGAAACATCTCCAATTGTTACATGTCAGCTGTCTCTTTAAAAAAAATTCAGCATCCTCCGGTTACTCTTCACTCTACAGCTGATATCAGCCATATCAGGCCTAATGAACACAGACATCAATATATCAGCTGTGTGTGCGTGTATGTCTGCATGTGGCACGTCTCTCTCAACGAGACAGGATGAGCCGATCTTCTTCATAACCACATGGCATCAGCACTTCTGTCTCCTTCTATCCGTGAAAAATGAGACATGACACAAAGCCGTAAAGCCATACAGGTATATACACGCTCCCAAACACACACACACACACACACACACACACTTCTCTTACAAAGCGACATAAAGCACTGCTGTAAACACTACGGCAATGCACGAGTCCAGATGCCTTCGAATGGCAGCTTATTAAATTCCATTTAAACCTGACACAGTTTTACTTCCTTGAAAAAAAGAGAGCAAACATAAAGTGAACATAAAGGGTTGTTAATTTTAACGATATGCAGCTGAATAATGTAGAAAGCAAAGATGAAGAGGGCTCTTTTCGTTGGTTAAAATGCAAGGTTGCCGACAGGAATCCAACAAATGTGTCTCTTTTTGTAGTAAAAAGGAAATATGTGTGACGAGAGGACATGAAGGTGCTGACAGACCGTGCTGGAAAAGCAAATCTTCCCATTCTGTTTAATGAACAGCCTAAAGCTCGCTGTAAAAACACAAGCGCTAACAGGGAACATAAAAATTCTGTTTTACACACTAAAGATGCTGTCGACACAGACACACAAACAAAACTGCCCTTTTATAGGTGAAATTCTGCTTATAGTCGTTGCGTGTTGACAAAAGCAGCCAAATTCTATCAAAATGTGTGGATTTACTTCACTTTTAGAGTTTGTTTTAACAGTTTGGTATATTTTGAGAGGGTTTTTGGGAACTATTGTGTTTATAGGGCGTTCTAAAAAAGTTCACAACAATTATTTGTTCCTCTGTGTTTTTTGTGAACATTGTTAACTCAAGGATATCACTTAGCTTAGCTCTTATACATTAGTTAAGTGTAGCCATCCAGAGCTAGCAGAAAGGCAGATATACTGACTAAGTCTGTTTAATGTTTCTAATAAAATAAGGATTTGTGCTCAGAGCCGGTGCTGAGCCAGGCGTCACCCCAGGACTCTGCTCAAACAGCAGGGTCTAAACGAGCTTCCATCTGTGCAGCCACACAACGCTAAAACTTCATAAAAGTCTCATCTCTCATCCGCACACACTCCTGCCACTCGCCAACGCCTGCGTAATCCTTTGTGTATTGGCGCTGGATGGGGTCAGCGATCACTGAAGGCGAGTCACGGACAGTGTTGGTCTGAGCACTCATGAGGACTGGCATCAATCAAAGGGTCAGCTGCTGTCAAACTTCTGCCTGACTGCCACTGATGATGTGTCAGTTTCACATTCAACAATAAATATTTAAGGGACATGCTTCAAATATGAATAGATTATCACAAGAATGGGTTTGAAATGAATTGTTTTTCTTTAAAAATAAATAAATAAATAAATAAATAAAAGGTTTTGGGAAACTTTTAGTAACACTTTCAATTAAGTCTATACAGTCTATGCATTAAAAGTGTACTAATCCTAATTTTTCCCTGTAAAAAAAAAAAAAATAGTATCAACTTAACATTGTTTTCCAAATTAGATTTCTCATTGGGCATTAAGCAGCGACCCAATACAGTAAGGTAAAAACATTTAGTCAAATATTAATATCAAACATATTTATTCTGTGTCTTTTGGCAAAACATTTTGTTGCACCTGATTTCCATAAACAAAAATCAGGAACCTACAAAAAAAAAAAAAAATCAGCAGCCTAAAGAACACAGCAAAAACAACTGGACTAACTAATATAAATGTCAAACATTATTAAAGACAAGTAAACAATATAAAATAAGAACAAAAACAAATTAACTATAGCACAAATAAATAAACTGAACAAAGTACAGGCACAGAAATTGTAATCAAATGTAAAATAACACTGCATAGTTTTCTCTTTATAATTAAAATACAGATTAATCCTTATTAAAGTTACAAAAGTTATTCAGTCAAGATCAGTGAGTGACTATCTGTTTCTTCTGTTCTTTGATTAACGTTAATGACACAAACTGCAGCAGGGTCATTCCATGTCAAATCAACCAAATTTTGGAAACTTCCCTGGCTCAATTTTTTTTTTTTTTTTTTTTTTAAAGAAAGACAAACATAAATGGTGATGAAAGCCAAAATATTCAATGTCATGGATGTATACAGTGGTGGTCAGAATTATTGGCACCCTTGGTAAATATGATCAAAGATGACTATAAAAATAAATCTGTGTTGTTTATCCTTTTGATCTTTAATTCATAAAATTAGCAAAAATCTAAACTTTCATTGAAGGAAAAGAATTGAAAGTGGGGGGAATATCACATTATGAAATAAATGTTTTTCTCCAAAACATGTTGGCCACAATTATTGGCACCCCTAGAATGTTTTATGAGTAAATATCTCTGAAGTATATTCTCATTCATATTTACATTTTTTTTAGCACACCAGGGTGATCATGAACATGAAACTGTCCAGCCATGACTTCCTGTTCCACAGGAGTAAAAATATGAGGAAACACAAAAGCCAAATTCCCTTAATCATTCATCACAATGAGTAAAACCAAAGAATGTAGTTCTGATGTGCAGCAAAAGATTGTTGAGCTTCACAAAATAGAAAGTGGCTGTAAGAAAAAAACTAACACATTAAAAATCCACCATCAGGGCAATAATTAAGAAGTTCCAATCAACTAAAGATATTACAAATCTGCGCGGAAGAGGACCTGTGTCTAAATCGTCCTAATGCGCGGTGAGGAGGAAAGTTTGAGCGGCCAAAGACTCTCCAAGGATCACAGCTGGAGAATTGCAGAGATTAGTTG
The DNA here is from genome assembly GCF_019924925.1 of Ctenopharyngodon idella. Lineage (NCBI taxonomy): Eukaryota > Metazoa > Chordata > Actinopteri > Cypriniformes > Xenocyprididae > Ctenopharyngodon > Ctenopharyngodon idella. The sequence continues at coordinate 15,616,471 of NC_067224.1, read as the reverse complement.
AGTCTTGAGTCTCAGAAAGCCTAAAAAAAATTATCAAACAGCACCTACATCCCCACAAGTTGTTCGGGAGGGTTTCAAGTAAAATCCTCTGCTCTCATCCAGAAACAATCTCCAGCATATTCAGTTGTCAGACTTGACTGGAACTTCAAACGGGACCGGCTTCTATGGTCAGATGAAACTAAAAAAAGAGCTTTTTGGCAGCAAACCCACCAGATGGGTTTGGTGCACACATGGATAAAAAGTACCCCATGCCCACGGTTAAATATACTGCTGGATCTTTAATGGTGTGGGCCTATTTTTCTGCTGGAGGTCCTAGACATCTTGCTCAGATACATGGTATCATGAATTCTATCAAATACCAACAGATTAAAAAACAAAACCTGACCGCTTCTGCTAGAAATCTTATAATGGGCCGTGGTGGGATCTTCCATCAGGACAATGATCCAAAACAAACATCAAAACCAACGCAAAAATGTGTCACTGAGCACAAAATGAAGCTTCTGCCGTGGCTGTCTCAATCCCCTGACCTGAACCCTAAAGAAAATTAGTGGAGTGAACTGAAGAAAAGAAGAACCAACATAGAGCTGGGAATCTGAAGGATCTGTAGAGATTCTGCATGAAGGAATGGTCTCTGATCTCTTGTCAGGTGTTCTCCAAACTCATCAGGCATTATAGGTGAAGACTCAGAGCTGTTATCTTGGCAAAAGGAGGTTGCAAAAAGTATTTAATAAAAGGTTGCCAATAATTGTGGCCAACGTATTTTGGAGAAAAACATTTATTTCATAATGTGATTTTCCCCCCACTTTCAATTCTTTTCCTTCAATGAAAGGTTAGTTTTTTGCTAATTTTATTAATCTAAGATCACAAGGATAAACATATTTACCAAGGGTGCAAATAATTCTGACCACCACTGTATTTACTGAGAAATCCACTGTTTTGTGAGATTTGGAACCAAATTACGGGGCTTTGGAGCCAAAAAACTGTGTTTTCTAAAGTTTGTGTGCCTGTCACTCAAAAAGTATTAAAGATATCTCAATAACTTCAGAAAAAATATTTTTTGCACTCAGTTGATGATGTTGATGAGGAGTTTGTTGTTTTTCTATCTGCTGCCTGTAATTCTCTGTCTGCTGCTGATGTTGATACTGCATGTGCTTCTTGCCCTGCTCTAACCAAACTTCGTACACAGATTTCCAATGTTTGGCCTCCTTCACACAAGGGACTGTTGCCATACTATAAACTGCAACTGGAACTGTCTGTTAAAGACAACTTCGTCTTCTGAGGCTCGTGGCTGATTGCCCCTGCTGCTTTTTTTAAATCTGTGCTGGTCTCTATATCACACAAAGGACATCAGCGAGAGGTGAGAACTAAACAACACCTTCGTGGTCTCTATTGGTGGCCAGGAATGGATGTTCAGGTTCATGACGCTGTCCGTTCCATGGCAGAAAGTGGCTGTGGATATAGTCGGGCCATTTGACACTGCTGCATCCGACTACAGGTTTGCATATAATGGATTATTATAACAAATGGCCTGAGGTCTCCTTTACTCTCACTGTCACTATGGATTCTATGATTTTGTTTCTGTCATTAGTCTTCAGATGCCATGGAAATACATTGAGTATTGGTACTGATAATGGTATTCAGTTTTTAAATCTGCTGCTTTCTCTGCCTTTCTGGAAGGAAGGAATATTCGTCACCATCATTCCTCTCTCTACTACCCAGCAGCTAATGGTGCTGTAGAGAGGTTCAACCATGTGCTCAAACACACTGTCCATCCATAAACCTCAGCCATGGAAACCTGTGGTAACTAACTTCTTTCAGGTTTACTGTGCCACTCCACATGCTGCAACTTCACCCTTTCAGCTCCTCTATGGCAGGCAAATGCGCACAAGGCTGTCTATTTTGCCATCTGCTCCTGTGCACTCACCAACTGACACGACTGTTCGCCGAAGGGTTACACAGCTGCAACACAAAATGAAAAAGTACACTGATGCTAAGCAGAGTACTCGCACTCCTTGTTTCCAGGAGGGAGATAAAGTGAGGGTATGGAACCCCTTGCATGTTTCTAGGGACACAGAAAGTTTACAGATCCTCTCACGGTTGCCAAAAGACTTGGGGTGGGTACATACGTTCTTAGTGATGGAAAGATTTGGAATGCTTCCCATCTCACTGCATTTCCATACACACCGACAACTCCGGCTGAGAACACTGCTCACTACCACTAGACCTAAACGTGATGTTCGAAAGCCTGGTTGGCTGAAGGACTATGTTACATAAATCTGTTCTTTAAAAAAGGGGGAAACGTTGTGTTCATGTGTGAATTGTATTGTTGACTACTATTTTGAAACAGGAAGTCTGTTGAAGTGTTGAACTGTTAAAAGTGTTGTGTACTGATGTAATGTGTGTGGATACCGGAAGTGATGAGTACCCAGGTGAAAAAAAAAAGTACACTTCCAAAATGTACTTAAAGTGCTCTATAAGTGTACACAATACAAATATTAAAGCCAGAAATATGTATCAATGCAACTTTCATGAAGTAAACTTTTTCTAAAAGCCTTCCTTCCGCCAGAGAAAATAGTCCCTGACCATGAACAGCAACAGAAGTTACATTATTACCCCATTAGATGGTGGCAAAGACTGTCTTTATGAATGTGTCAGTCAGTAGCGAAGACTTTTATATTGAAAAGACTGAATTGTTGTGAACACGGAACAAGACGCAACTGACAAATGCTTTGACTAGCGCTGTCAGTCACGGGAAAACCCCTTAACTGTTAAACGGACAAGATAATACATCAGACATTTAAACAGATGTTCTATTATGAACATAGGACTGACCTGAAGGAAAATGCTAAATCTGAATGCAGGTAATAAACTCGCTCACTCAATCTCTTTCTCACAATACTCTTCTAGTTCTACATAATACAGTAAGCTTCAATGAACAATATCAATTGAGAACAAACAGTTCACGTTGCTAATAGTGGTTGCTAAGGGTATTGTGTAGTGATACACAGAACCGTTGGATAAAGCGGTCATAGCCGTGTTTTATCGTGAATAAAACACATCTATTGACCAATCAGAATCAAGGACAGGAACTAACCGTTTTATAATGTTTTATAACTCCTGACAGATACCACAAATGTGTTAACGGGAACTCAATTCAGTATCGCACACTAGATGAGAAGCGGAGATGTGTGCGCGAAGAAAACAGTGTGAGGCACGAGTTGCCGACTTCTTGCACTTGAAAATGGTTTGAATCGCACACATGAATCAATAAGCAGAATCAAAATTTTAATTTTATTACAAGTCTCTGATTCCTGACCTTAAGTATCCAATTCCAGAATTGGAATCGATTGTCGATTTACAACCCTACTTATAATACAATAATACTTATTATACATTATTATCTGTTACTATTATTATAATTCTTATTTTCTTATTTTGGAACCACAGATAAAATGCATTATACTTCCATTCATTGTTACAACTTATAAAATACTTGTGTACACATGATGTAACACATCGTGTGTTTTTATACATTACTCTTTAAAGGTATAACTATGAACAGAAACATGTGTGATTACAATTAATGAGCCTATGATTACATAAAACTTATTATGGTTACATATACTGAAGAATATCTAAATAAAAAAATATAGGTAAATAGCTATACAGTACTGAGCAAAAGACAAAGCGACCGATCATCTGACCTCACCTGAAGACGTGTGCTAACCCCCTCGAGATTAATCAGATCCAATAACACGATTTTCACTGACTCTGAGAGCCACACAGGATGAGAAAAAAGAACAGAGGCAGACAGAGAGAAAGAGTCTCAGAGAAACACACTGAATAAAGCCAAAAAGGCCGTCAACAGCCTCACACGCGCACAAAAAAATTCCTGATTAATCTACCCTTTAAATCAAACAACAACAAAAGGAGAAGTTGAAAGGAATTTCAGGGAGACCAGCTCCACACAAAACCCTGAGCGCAGAGACTAGCAAAAGCTCCCTTAAGCCCCATTCTCTGCTTCCTCCCTGTCTGCCAATCACGCTTCCAAAAACTGTAATTGTTTTTCAAATCCGCACAAACCAGACATGACAGACCAGGTAAAGAGAGAGAGAGAGAGGGTGGGGGGTAGAACAAGAGGACTAGAAAGCAAGAGAGGCAACGGGAGTCTTTTATTAAATATGATGGCATGTTTCACAGCTCTCTGCCTTACAGAAACCCAATACACTGATTAGTCAGCGCTTTGACGTTATCTTAAGTTCCTTGTCAAAATTAATTTAGTGTGGGTGGGCTGTCGCGCTCCAGGAGAGAGAAGCGGAGAAGGAAATAGCAGGGTGATAGGGAGGGAGAGGAAAAGATCTCTTTCAAATAAGCCTCAGCTTCAGTGAGCACCAAGTCATGTGCCCAGGAAACAAATAGCCTATCTGGGAGCTATCAAAGAAGGCCTCTCTTTCCACGAATACGCAGTACGGAGTGAAAGTGGATCCCGTCGACTCGAGATCTGGCCCGCTTAGCCTCCTCTAGTGCCAAACCCCCAACGGGTTATTTGTCAGGACCCACACAAGCTCACACACACAAGGTAAATTGGCACACTGCTGCGGCTATCTTCCGTAAGCCGGGGTGAAATCCGAAGCCCGGCCTCCCGTCGCTGGACTATGGCTGACACTTCATTAGTGGCCGGCATACTGCCGGTGGCCTCCCTGAGTGTCCGATTTGATGAAGCTTAATGGATAACAGCATTTCAATTTGGGAGATCCCAGGCTGTTTGACAGGCTATCTTAATCTCCTTCAATTAGGAAGCAGCTCTTAGGCAAATCTCCGACATCCTAGAGCCGAGAGGAGGCAGCCTGTCGCGCTGACCCTTAAATGGTTCAGTACCGCAAAACAAGGTAGGCAGCCGCAAATTCTCTAGTTTCCCATTCTTTCCTAGAACTTGTCCTCGGATAAGTGGATTAGGAAGCAGGTGTAGAGCACGGCTTTGGCCCACCCTAGTGGAGGTCATGGAGAAGGGCGAAGTCTTCACCTGCCTCCATCCGCATCGGCTCAGCTCCGACTGACCACCAGATCTTCACCCCGCCCGCCTGCCTGCCCACCCTCCCTCTCTATCTCTCTCTTCTCAGCGCAATTCCCTATTATCCGGGTTCTTTGTTCTTATAATGGTTCCCCATCTTCCATCTTTCTCCAAGAACACAAAATAACCCTTTAATGCTTAGAGAGGCAGAAAAACTGTCTCGGCCTTCAGTAATAATCCTTGAATTACCCACACAAGGGTTTTCGTTTCAAGATGTGGAATCTTCAATTATTACTTTCCCATTTGGAGAGGAGAGAGGCCGGACAGACAGGAATGAGAACGTGTGTCTAATGGCAGGGGGGAGTAAGACCGCCTTTGTTCACGCACAACACATTTAGCGTAGACCCTTCTGGCCTGCGCGTGTCCTCAGAGCAACATAAAGGATAAAAGCATGGCAGAGATAGATTTTTCAGAGCAGGCAGCACAATGGAAAGAGGTGCCATCAGGGAGAGAGGATGAGGTGGAGAAGGAGGTGCAGAAGGAAAAAACAGAGATCTAGTCATGAGAAGCATGTCCTCCAAAACTACCGATGCAGGTGAGACTCTACGGTGCATTATCGGCATAAAGAGATTACGAATTAAAACAGAGCGAGAGAAACGAGTTCAGGGGCACTCGTCAACATGTCCTTCATCGACAACAAAACCTCAATATCTGATAATGCCACAACCTTCCATCAAATTGGGAAAAAAGGACGTCTAGCTCCAGCTTGCATTCAGAATGTGTTTAAGTTCATTGATTTCAGATGAAGTGGCATGCTATTCATCAACCCTCAATTAATCATGCGGTCTGAATGTTAGGATTACCAACACTGGAGGAAGCATCTGTGGAAATAACAGGCTCTGCAAATGAAGCATACAATGTCCACTCAAGCACTAAACAACTGCTACGAGCCTGCATTTACATCTCCTACATGATAAAAAAAAAAAGCCTTGTGATTAATATATTAGCCTATGAAATTTTATGTCTTCTCAAACAATGCTGATATAGGCAATTCATGCAGTATACTTGTAGTACAAATATGTTGGTCATATATCTGTAAATTGATGTGATCTAGATCAGGGTGATCAATAATCTTCTATGGAACCAGCACCTTTAAGACTAAAGCACATAGAGGATCAATACTAAATGAGACGGTCTTGTTTTGAATGGGTTAGTCTATTGAAACCTACAAGATATGTGTTTATGTGAGTGATGAAGGGCTGTTATCCCTGTATACCAGAGAATGACATAATCCATAATTATATTGTTTTTTCTTCTGCATTTCAGGATAGAGCATAGAAAGATCTTGATCTTGAGATTTTATTTTATAAAATGTGCAACACTGTTATTGTTTCTTGTGTGAATGCAATGGTATAATACAAACACAGACACCTAATATAATAAAACTTATAATAGCTGAATCCAGAACGATAATAAACATCTTTGATGCATTTATTGCAAATGTGCCACAGTGATTCTGGTTCCTAACAACATTAACATTAAGTATGTCCACTGTGTGTGTGTGTTTAGAAAATCTCTCAGCACAGGAGGTCCCAATTCTAAATGACTTGCCAAAAAAAAAAAAAAAAAAAAAGTCTCTTCAGCCATACTGATCCATTAAAGGATTAGTTCACCTTAAAATGAAAATTAGTCCAAGCTTTACTCACCGTCAAGCCATCCTAGGTGTATATGACTTTCTTCTTTCTGATGAACACAATCTGAGTTATATTAATAAATATCCTGACGCATCCGAGCTTTATAATGGCAGTGAATGGGAAACAACGAGTACGAAGCTCAAAAAAGTGCATCCATCTATCATAAACATACTCCATACGGCTCCAGGGGGTAAATAAAGGCCTTCCGAAGCGATGCATTTGTGTAAGAAAAATATCCATATTTAACAAGTTATAAAGTAAAATATCTAGCTTCCACCAGACTGTCTTCCATATTCAACTTACGAAGAAAGTGTAACGCCTCTCGCAGTTCAAAACTCTTACGCTACATCCTACGCCTTACATATTCAACTTAGGAAGAAAGCATAACTTTGTTAAATATGGATATTTTTCTTACACAAACGCATCGCTTCACTTCAGAAGGCCTTTATTAACCCCCTGGAGCTGTGTGGAGTACGTTTATGATGGATAGATGCACTTTCTTGAGCTTCATACTCATTGTTTCCCGATCACTGACATTATAAAGCTTGGACTCGTCAGGATATTTATTAATACAACTCTGATTGTGTTCTTCAGAAAGAAGAAAGTCATATACACCTAGGATGGCTTGAGGGTGAGTAAAGCGTGGGGTAATTTTCATTTTAAAGTGAATTAAAATGTCCTTTCCTTTAATGTAACATATTTGTATGTTTATTAAAGCCCTGTTTGTAACTATCTATGCACATTAAATTGAGATGGGAGAATGCATTTTGACATAAAAAAATTTACACACCTCACCTCCGAGCACAACATAGTGTAAAAATGTGAGTCCTCTAGGCCACTGACCTGCAGGCATTGAGTCTGAGTTTCTCCTCTGTGTCTCTGATCAGGTTCTGGATGTCCACCTCACCAGGGATTCCTTCCAACTGCAGCTCCACAAATGCATGGTCATGCAGGAATTCACTCTGCCAATCCATCTTTTCTGTCCTATAAAAAATGAAATACTGGTAAAAATTTAGAGCTTTCAGTCCTACTTAAAAAACCAAACATCAGCCCTTATTTATTCATAAAATGGTTAGTTCCTGTCCTTGATTCTGATTGGTCAATAGCTGTGTTTTATTCATGACAAAACACGGCTGTAACCGCTTCACCCAACGGTTCTGTGTATCACTACACAACACCCTTAGCAACCACTCTTAGCAACGTAAACTGTATGTTCTCAATTGATATTGTTTATTGAAGCTTACTGTATAATGTAGAAGAGTATTGTGAGAAAGAGATCGAGTGAGTGAGTTTATTACCTGCATTCAGATTTGGCATTTTCCTTCAGGTCAGTCCTATGTTCATAATAAAAAATCTGTTTAAATGTCCGATGTATTATCTTGTCCTTTTAAAAGTTAAGGGGTTTTCCCGTGACTGACAGTGGTAGTCAAAGCATTTGTCAGTTGTGTCTTGTTCCGTGTTCACAACAATTCAGTCTTCTCAATATAAAAGTCTTCGCTACTGAGTGACACACTCATAAAGATAGTCTTTGCCGCCATCTAATGGCCTAATAACTTCTTTTGCTGTTCACGGTCAGGGACTATTTTTTTCTGGCGGAAGGAAGGATTTTAGTGAAATATGAAAGGCTTTTACCTCATGAAAGTTGCATCGATACATATTTTTGGCTTTAATATTTGTATTGTGTGGTAACCGTTTTATAAAAGCAATAAGGTACTCGAGGCTAATGCTGTATCGTGAATAAGTCACGGCTGAAGAGGTTGCAGGCACTCCGCTTCACATTGTGCCTAATAACGCCCTTCACCCGTGAATTATTCACGATACAGCACAGACTCGAGTACCTTATTGCTTACATACACTCAGATTTTAAGGGAAATCAAAGCTGTTCAGCTGCTCTGTTTAAGGAATTATACTTATACTTATTATACACAAGCGACTTGAGGTGTTTTCACAAAAGGAATGATAAGTATAAAGATAACTATAATGATAACAATATAACGTGCCGATTTAAGTCAGGTGGATTCTGATTGTCTGTCAATGTTTTTATTGTTCATCGGCTGAAAAAAAAAGTTCTAAAAGTGTTTCCAACAATAACGCTCCTCTGCCTCATTATCGTTATAGCTTTATTTTATCTATGTATAATCTTTCTTTTGATTCTTTTTAAAACTTTTTTTTAATTATCCTTGTTTTTATTTTTTTTATTTTATGGTTATGACTGTCTGGTTGGAAGAGTTGAGAGAATTGGGAAGTGAGATGGTGGGTTTACCCACACACTCAGACGTGAGTGTAAGACACCAGGTCGCAGGCTGAGACAGACAGTATGGTGTATACTCCACTCCAATAAGGGGTTGGAAAGTCACTGGAAGCCATCAGAGGCAGAAGGTGTGGGGATACTCCACCCCATGAAGGGGTTGGAAAGTCACTGGAAGCCATCAGAGGCAGAAGGTGTGGGGATACTCCACCCCATGAAGGGGTAGGAAAGACATTAGTAACCTGGGAAGTTGCTACTAGTGTGTCTCACAAACCAAAGCTCTCTGACTTTTCCATTCAGACAGGGGTGCCCCGAACTTAGTGATTTGGGCAGTTAGAGATATATTTTGGCAGCCTTTAGTTAAATACGATTATTAGTATTTCCCATGCACATGATTTTTTTTATTTTGTATGTAGGTTGCGATTATTTTATGATTATTTTAACTTCTTTTCTGTGTAAAGCACTTTGAATTACCATTGTGTATGAAATGTGCTATACAAATAAACTTGCCTTGCCTATAGTTGAGGTGTGGACTTCCCTATTATCACAGAATTAGAAAGATTATTCAAACTTTATACTTATAGTTATCGTTATAGTTAGTCATTTTATGTTTCATCATAAAATTGCATGTAAATATGAGAAGTCAAAGTTTGCATTTTTAGGGCTTATTTCTAGAATATAGTAGTGGTTTTTGATTGCTAATGCTTGGACCCTATAGCATACAAAAGTGTGACACATTAAAAGTGGTGCTCTCAGACAAACGGGTGGACCTTGAGCTAGTCCAGCTCCACCTCTGTGGATCAAAGAGGTGGAGCTTAACCTAATTAGGTTAAGGGATAGGTTAAGGTAAGGGTTAGGGTGTGATTGGACCTTCTAGCTCTACTGAGGGGGAGCTGGACATCAAGTTCCACCCATTTGCTCTGCAGTGAGCAGCCTCTCACACATTCTTGCCCAAGACCTTCTCTACTCCAATGATGCACATGCCAGAGAGACCTTTTCAGTATCCACCTCTTTCATATTACAAATGTTTTATAACACAATAAATCAGATCAACAAAGTTAGGCAATTTTCCACCATTATTCATAAACCCACCCCAAAATTAAAGGATCAGGGGTTACGTTTTTTGGTAAGTTTTCTTTGGTAAGGAAAGTTGAGGTTGATTATTTTATATAATTTTATTAGATCTGGTAACCTAATCGAACAAGTAATGTTTCTGCAGCACATGCTTGTATTGGGTAAAAAAATCTATAAGGCTCCATTTCACATCTATTGTGGGCATCATAACCAACTTTTTGAACAGCCGTAGCCAGTAAAAAGAAAAGAAGTGAAAAAAATAATGGATGTCTGCTTGTGTATTGCATTTGTCTGAATGGGATCAAATGTAAGCTTGAAAAGAGAAGCCTTTATGTTTGATGAAACGTCCTCGAACACACATGACGGCCCCTTACACGAAATGATTTGATTTCACCTCCAACAAGATCCTTATCAGTGGCTGCGCGTCAAAGCGCAGCTGGAACAAGGCGCTAGTTATCATCTGCCATAAATATTTCCAGCCTCAATCCATTGCTTTTCATCTATCCGCCTCCCCTCTCTGCGTCAAGCTGGAGTGCCATTCAATTTACAGTACAGCTCGGTGGTAATACATGCATATCGGAAAGAGCGGCCTCGCGGTATTACCAGACGCCGTAGGGATATAGACTGACACATCTTCTTGCCCTCACTTTAAATAAACAATCCATCTGGCCTCAGATTGCTATAAAGCCCTCAATGTTCAAGTCTTGCTTCGCACAGATCCAGCGTGCGCCAGCGAGAAAAAAGACTGTATCAACGTCGTCATCGCAAGTCAAGTGGAGTGTAATGGAGAGTGTCAGTGTCAATTTGGCTTTGCTGGCGCCCCTCTCCCCTTCATCTGGGCTGATTTTAATAATCCCTGTCAAACACCAAACAGCTCGCACTTCCTCTCCGACACGACAGCCCTTTCTCCTCGCGCAGACAGAAATCTCAACATTAATTTAGCCCGCACAAAGGGAAAGGCTGTCCAGCTGGACAAATATTATTTCCCTCACTTGACAGACTCCGCAGTTAAGCTCGCGTGTTATTATTTTCTAAACTCTATTCAAGCCTCAACTACTGTCTGAGGGGAAAGAGCGAAGAGAGAGAAAGTGACTTGTGTAGGTTTTTAAGACACAGGATTAGGAACCGAACAGTGTAATTACACTGGGACCGTCTGCGTCAATGTCTGTGTGCGCGCACACGTGTGTGTAGCCGATGTTACAAAGGGATGCGCATCATCGCCCGTGTCTCATCCACATGAGAGTTGTGGGAAAAGTGTCAGGTTCATGCTGTCACCACATAGGGCCCAATTAGGCAGATGCACCCTCCATTTCCTTTGTCTTGTTATCTATTTTGAACTCAAATGTTGTGGAGTCCCAGAGTAGTTCTGAAAGCTGCCACACAAGGAAGAGAGCTGGTGCTGTGCATAAGTGTGTGTGTGTGTGAGAGAGAGAGAGAGCTGGGGCAGATGTATTCTCTCGACACTTAAAGACACACTAGTGTTTCTCCGCATGTCTACCCTTACAAACTGCTCCCCACTCAGAATGGAGGTAGTGGTGTGAAATATTTAGCACCCAGTGCTTCTGCTTTAAAACTGCCTAAAAATGTTTTTCTTATCATGTTCTAGCTCCCAAAACTCTTAAATAGAGCTTTCGGGATATTTTCGGGATATTTAATGTATTGAAGAAGTAAATTTTTTTTACTTTGAAATAGTGAGAACAGAAGGTTATGTCTGTTGGCTGCGTGGTTGAGACAGGCAAAATTGTGCAATATTCAAAGAATTGGACGAAAAAAATAGAAAAGTTCCGGGGAAATAAATCCAGTCTGTGCAAGGGTTGTGTTTATGTTCATGTTGTTGTTTTTTTTGTTTTTTTGCCAGATGACTTCTTTTGAATGGAATGGTCCTGGAATGGTTATAACAATATTTTCACTATATTATATACACTGTATTATATAATACATCATTTTTGCTAGCATTTAAAGTACTGTTAAGAGTATTCAAAAGTTTCTGCTGCATTTCAGCTGAACTTGTGAAAATATGTCAAGAGCTAGAATCTGACTGAGAGCTGCAGTATTACATTCATTAAAACATGAAAACAAATCCAAATAAAAAGCCACCTTTATATACAGGAAATGTAATGCAATTTATGTTAATATTTACTGTCTTGATTCATTAGATAAAGTTTACAATGGTAACCACTGCAGTTCTAATCACAGGTTTTCACTAGTTTTTCCTCAATGTAGAAAGGAAGTTGTTTAAGCAGGCTGAAATGGACATATTTCATTAATTCATATTAATCACCTATTCATAATTCATATTCAGTCAATTGCTGCCAGTCCTATAGATAGTTGGCATATGATTTTTACTTGATTATAGTGTCATACATAGATTTAAAGTTATAAAATGTATATTAGATATATTCACTTTCAATCATTTCGCTTTTGCTAAACAAGTTTTGACAGCCATAACTTTTTACACAATAAAATGCAAAAAAAAAAAAACATTTTCAATTGTGATACAATATATACACTACTGTGTATAAAAATGAAAAATGAAAATTTCCTTGGGGTGAGGAAATTTGGTTGTTTGTTTAATTAATAAGCAAAGATGCATTAAACGTCAATTTTATTTTATTTATTTTATTTTTTTTTTAAATAAATGCTGCTGCTGTTGTTGTTGTTTTTTTTTCATTAGATTCCTTAAAGAATTCTGAAAAAAATGTATCACGGTTTCCTCTAACAATATTGAGCGGCATGACTGTTTTCCACATAGACAATAATAAGAAATGTTTCTTGTGCAGAAAATCAGCATATTAGAATAATTTCTGATCATGTGACACTGAAGACTGGAGTAATGATGCTGAAAATTCAGATTTGCTTTATATATATATGTATATATATATATATATATGTATGTATATATATATATATATATATATATATATATATATATATATATATACATATATATATGTATATGTATATATATATATATATATATATATATATAAACAGTTATTTTACATTGTAATAATATTTCACAATATTTTTACTATATTTTTGATAAAATAAATTCAGCCCTGGTGAGAATGATATGGGTATATATCTATACAGGGTCATCTTTTTTCTGAAGAAAGATAAACATAAATATTAATGATAAATATGTACTGAGTAATCCACTAGTGTGTGTGGGTGTATGGGGGCTTCACTTTAACAATACTTGTTGCATTATATACCAGTGGTGACAGTTCATGGGGAGAAGCATTTCTAAAGTTCTATATAAGTTCTGACTGGGTGAATGGGTGATAATTTTTTCTTTTAAACAGCAATGTCTGAAGAACAAATAATGTTGAAACTAGAAATGTATCCTGTTTCCCATCTATCAAAATAATTGTGTAGAACACCTATCTGACTACCAAAAATACTAATTTCCAATGTTTGTGCGACTGTAACTCAAGATGTATTAAACATATGTCAGTATCCTTTTAGATTGTAGTTCTTAACATTTTTTCTTTTCTTTTGGAATGTTCATTTTAAGGTCCTATATGGTGTATTTCCAGAGATATGGAGATTTCAGTGTAGCTCTATGTGCAAATTGTTGAACTTTACCCATTTTCAATGGTTAAAAACCAAATATGCATGACTTTGCACACAGCTGGTACTTACTGTATTGAAAGAGGAATGTCTGAAGAAGAAATAATGTTAAAAGTTAAAATTTGCCTATATTTATCCACATAAAAACAAAGTTAATATCTTGATTTTTGAGAGTCCAAAAATATACTTTTATTAAGAATAAGGAAATCATGGCTATGTAGCTGGTGCAATATTTTATTTCATTTTTGTATTTCAAAAATGTATTTCTACAAATCTCTGGAAGGAAGTTAATGTTCTTCAACTTGGCCATTTTAGTGTGTTTTTGGCACTAAAACTTTGTTAAAACTGTTATGTTTAATGCAGTTTGATAGAAGGAAAAAACATTTCTAGTTTTAGCATTATTTGTTCTTCAGACATTCCTCTATAAATTCAATTAGTATCAGCTGTTTGAAAAGTCACCATTTGGTTTTTGACCACCAAAAATGTGTACAATTTAACAATTTACTCATAGAGCCACATTGAGAGCCCCATACCTCTGGGATTGAACAATATAGGGCCTTTAAAATGAAGATGCCAAATGAAAGGTTTGTTTAGAACCCAAATTTAAAAGGATATTAAGATAGCTTTAATACTTCTTGAGTTACAGGCACGCAAACTTAAGCCTAATAAACCTGCTGCCATCTATGGCATTGATGTTAAACAACACAAGACAAAGAGAAAATCACTTTTGTAGCTTTATCAAAGATTCATTATGAATATTTAATTGATGCTGAATGTAATTTTTCATTTGATTATTTAATTTCTCTACCTGAAAACTGTTAGACTTGCCTGAAAAACATAAAGAACATAAACTGTTTATTTCATTTGTATCTTTGGTCCATATATATTTATCTATGCTTATGCACTCCCCTACCAAATCACCCCATTCATTCTAGACTGATTAATTCTTTCCAAATACAGCTATTCAAGTCATCTAGTGAAATTGTTTTCATATCACAATACATATCGCAGAAAAAAAGTTTTTTCCCAATATCGTGCAGCCTTATAATCTACCGTATATGTAAAAATAAAACAATTCAGCTCTAAATCTCAGGTAAAAATTTGTCATTTTGACCTCCCTCTACAAAAAAGTGGATTGCTCAATAAAAATTCATCCATGGCATTTAATATTTTGGCTTTCATCACTTATGTTTGTCTTTCTTCAGAAAAAATATGAACAAAATCAAAAATTTGAGCCGAGAAAGTTTTCGAAATTAGGTTGATTTGACACATGGAATGACCCTATAGACCAGGGGTGGGGAACGTTGATCCTGGAGGGCCATTGTCCTGCAGAGTTTAGCTCCAATTCTAATTAAACACACCTGAAGCTAATCATGGTCTTCAGGATTACTAAAGTTACAGGCAGGTGAGTGTTTTTTTCAGGGTTGGAGCTAAACTCTGCAGGACAATGGCCCTCCAGGATCAACGTTCCCCACCCCTGCTATAGACGTACATTATTTATGCGTAACAAAATTCCATATCTATAAAAAGCACAAATATTCCATGTAAGTCTTTCAATTAACAAAATGTGCACATATAATAATTATAAAAAAGTTAGCAAAATGTTCTTGTCACACCAAATCACATCACCAAAGTATTTCATGTCAACAACCCTTCAGTCTAGCCTTAGATCTATATGTGGCCAAATGCCTCCTTTTTGCACATATAAGAATGAATAATTATTTAGTATTGTTTAAAAATCACCACTGAATGCTGAATTATTTCTTACTTGTGTAATATTTATTTGACCTTGCACACAGCTTTTTGAGAGCACACCTGTTGCTCAAGTGCATATAGGCTATAACAGGGTGTTTTTTTTTCAAAGCAATTAACTATTGTACTTCATCACCACTCCACACACACACACAAACACACAGGTTTGTTTTGCTATCTTAGTGAGGACATTCCATAGGCGTAAATTGTTTTTTTACTGTACAAACTGTATATTCTATCCCCCTACACTACCCCTACTCCTAAACCTACCCATCACAGAAAACATTCTGCATTTTTACATTTTTAATAAAACATTGTTTAGTATGTTTTTAAAGCTATTTTAAATATGAGGACTTGTGAAATGTCCTCATATTTCATGTTTATGTCGTAATACCAGTGTAATACCCATGTCATTATACAAATTTGTGTACTCATAAATCACACACACACACACACACACACAATCACTGGGGTTAAGGCAAAGTACACAGTACCTTTTCACGCAGTTATTTCAGAGGCTCTTCATGACATTAAATCCAACAGCGATGAAGAACTAGCAAAGGCCAAAATCCAAGCAGACTTGTCAAGTTGTCAGATGCATTTCTTCCCAAATCTTTACTTTTCATTGCAGTGAAATGATCTAAATGATCTGAGAAGTGTTTGCTATAGCAATCAATTCTAAAAGCATGGGTCTAATAAATATGGGTCGAGTAAATATATCAAATGGACAGTCTCATAGTCTTTTCATCCATTCTCAGCAGACAGCACTAATGGAGGGAAACTGCGAGTGTTTTAATGGGAACGTGAAGAAGAGTGTCTTTCATATCGAGTCATTTATATCGATCCCCAACATCAGATTGCAGACAAAAGTGCCGTATAATATTAAAAGGCTTTCAGATGGTTAAATAACATGCTGTCAAGCTCGCTTACAGGGATGAATATATAACTGTTCAGCCGTTGCATCCGTTTGTTTATACACACATGTGATGACGCACCGCTATGTTTCTCAAGCGCAAAGCGTCTCTGACAACCAACCGGAAGCATATCAGAATTTCCGTGTTACGGAACAGACTAAACCACAGAGAAAATAGGGGAGCGTGTATTTGTTAATCTTATAAATTTCTTCTCATTCGTTGTTTTTTTACTTCAAAATTATCAAGTTTTTATTTTATGATCACTTTTTCAGGACTTTTTATAAATGTGTGCGCTTTAAATTGAATACAATAATATTTAAGTGAATTTGAACGTAGTGTTCACCCCTAATAATATTACGTGGTCAGGCTGCACACTGTACGCTAGTTTTGAAGCACAACTAAACTAAACAAAATGACAGAAACAACGAAAGCGGAAAAGATCTAATCTATCTAGTTTTACAGTTAGCGTCATATTACTCATGTTTTGTTTGTGTTATATATACAGTACTGAAGGTGTCGTTCGATATAAGGCGAATGGCCAGTGATGACATTTGGCGCGCATTGTAGTGCCACAAGAGCGAGATCAGACTGTAGAATTCGTCATATCAGAGTGATTGCACTTTTTGCTGTTTCAGGTAAGATAGAAACACTGTACGCATATTATATTTGTGAAGCAGTTGTGAAGGTTCCCTTAAGTAAATTAAATTTTCTTGCGATTTTTCCTTTCTGCAGTTTATCTGTATTTATCATATAATCTGTTTTACTAGGATGGTAGACGAGAAATATATTTTTCAAATGTCTGGTATCAAGAGTCATTCCCAGAAAAGACAGTTACTCCAGGGCATCAGACTGCTGGGGGGCAAATATATTGGGGGCTCTGTAAGTATCTGCACCAGTATCACATCATTTCTTACCCTTTACAATGGTAGTAGTGATCAAGTCAGTTGTAAAAAGAAAAAGAAATAAATTGCTACAAACTTATGAATAAAGACTTCTGGTTGACATATTGTATTGTACAGTGGCCCTGAAATATTTGGACGGTTTAGTGTTTGACTGATTGCATTAGATAGAAAATAGTAAACCAACTGAAATTTATTGTAAAGAAAGTACACACAAGCACACATATCAACAATTTTTTTTAACAATTTGTTATGTTTCATAAAAAAATAGCTCAGAAATGTGAAGATAGTTAGGGATAGTTAGTAGGGAAAGCTCTAGTATCATCTGTTTGCAGAATTTACTAGGTTTGATATATTTTAAAACAGTATTTCAATAAGTTTAAGTGTGACGTAACCACTTAAAAGTGCACTGCTGTATTATACAGCCTTTGTAAATTTCACCCGAGCCCACCTTCTCCTCCATGACATCAAACTTGTCTTACGGTGCATACAGAAAATGATAAAGTGTTGGTGATTAGCCCTGAAAAATGACTCTAATTGCTTCCTGATGCTACAGTGTATTTCGGACTGTGTAATTTTGTCCTTGCCCTCAATCCCATCTTAATATAGTCACAGATTGTTCTCTCTACTAATTGAACCCCTCATGAGAATAAACTCAACCTCAAAGTTCTTGACCTTTTACTAAGCTATCTCGTGGTAAGGTTGTAGACCAGATTAGTAAAGTGACTTTATACATCAGATAAGAAAGATATTTTACATAATTTACTGTTCACAATAAATCAGTGCTACATGTTTCTGTTCCAGGAGTTTAAGGAGGCAACAACTCACCTCATCGTCCAAAAAGGTTTAGCAAGTGAAAAGTTTATCGCAGCTTGTGCTGGAGGTGTGTAATATTGAAAATTGAGACTTGACCGTCATGTGCTTTAATGGATTAAATAATTCATTTGTTGACATGTTACAAGAATGGGCTAATATAAGTTAAACTAATAATGAAAAAATGTTTTGTCTTAACCACAAGTTATTGGTCTGAAAATTAGCAAGATTTAAGCAAATGCACTTCTAAAAAGCTATTGCTAATGAAGCTTTTGGCAGAATATGGGAAGTTGTGTGTGGAGTGATGAATCATGATGAAACATGAGTTGCATGGTGATGCTCCAGAGTTGTGTTTTCGAAAATCTGGTGAGAAATATTATAATAAATGCATCTCTACCACAGTGACGCATGGAGGAAGAGGTGTCATTGTGTGGGGAGCCTTTTTAGCTGCTGTTATTGGTGAGCTACTTCACTGTGAAAAGTCATTTAATGCTTTGGAGCACAGGAGAATATTGCAGAATGGCTTACTTCCCACTATTGAAAAGTTATCTAAAGACTGAGGAATGATCAGATGTTATTTTTCAACAAGACAATGCTACTGCCCAAACTGCCAAGACAACCAAGAAATGGCTTGAGAACAAGTCCAACAGGCTCATGTTTTGGCCTTGGTCAGAGTCCAGATTTGAACCCTATAATGAATATTTGATCTCACATTAAACAAACAAATTGGGAGATGTTTTTCATCTACTCATGAACTGTTTGAAGCCATTAACATTGAGTGGAACAACATTGACTCTTCTTCCTGTAAAAAGCTGTCTGCAAGTTGGGGAAGGCTATTCCGTGCTAAGTTACTTTATCTACAGTGCAATTCTTGCTAATTTCCTGAACAGTGATTTGTGATTAAAAAGGTTAAGACCATTAAAAGACCACTAAATGGTATTCATATAACATATAATGAAATAATACTCAAATGGTGACTTTAGTTTTTATTTGTTTCAGGGAAGTGGATAGTCACCCCAGAGTTTGTTCTGGACAGTGTGAATCAAATGGCGTGGCTACCAGAGGCTTCATACGAGTTAAACTTAACTGCTCAGACCCCTGAGATACCCAATCCACTGAAAACATGGAGAGAGAGGGTGGTTAACGGAACAGTGTCTGGAGCCTTTCAGGTGAGCATCACTATATTGTTAACTCACTTAGAAAACAGCTAAAAGAAATGAAGCATGTTTGACATTTTCCATTTCCACCTGTAGGACTGGGTAGTGCTTATTGACATCGATGATCCAACGAGGAGAAGTATTTTTGTCAGGTCAGGATGTGAACATTTGGACTTTGTTTGGACAACATGCTTTGGTCCTTCAAAATGATATTTTGATATTTTGCTGGAGGCTCATCTTGAAATTGCTAATGTGAATTTTGCAAACCACCTTTTGTTTACAGGATATTAAAAGCAGGCAGAGCTGTTGTCTTCACAGACTGGCCAAAGTCATATGCTGTAACTCACGTGTTGACCAAAAACACATCCAATGATAGAGCCGAGAAGTGTGGAATCCCTCGCTATAATGTCAGCTATGTAGCCAAACATCTTTTTGGGGTAAAGTAACTTACCTTTTGTATTGTACACTTTTTTTTAAGGAGTAGTTCATCCAAAAGTGACACATTTATCATTGTTAACTCACCATCATGCCATTCCAGACCTGTTGTGTTGTCTTCTTTCATGGAATGCAAAAGTAAGACAGTTTTCCATACAACAGAATCATGTAGTGACTAGGTATTGTCAAACTCCAAACAGGACAAAAAGGCCCCATAAAAAAATTGCTCCTAGAACTCATCTGCATGTTGACATAAAACCTTGTGGCAATGTGTTTTGACTTGCAAAGGTTTGATGAAAACACATTGCTATTCCTAGGGCAGTTGTGGCCTAATGGTTAGAGAGTCAGACTGGTTTGATTCTCAATACTGGCAGGAAACGACTGAGGTGCCCTTGAGCAAGGCACCTAACCCCCAATTGCTCCACAGCAAAATGGGCTGGCCCTGCTCCAAGTGTGTGTGTGTGTGTGTGTGTGTGTGTGTGTGTGTGTGTGTGTGTGTGTTCACTACTCACTACTCCTGATTTGTATGCACTAACTTGGATAGGTTAAATCCCATCCAAGTTAGTTATTTTAAATAATAATATTTTACAATTTTGCTGTTTTACTGTTTTTGACCAAATACATTTTTTATTTATTTATTTATTTATTTTTATAAGATTTAAGAGATTTCTTTCAAAAACATTAAAATTTTACCAACACCAAACTTTTGATTTGGACAGCTTTTACTTTTTATATTCAACCTTAAGCTTTGATATTAGTGATTTATTTGTTGTTTTTTCTTTTGCAGCATATTTGCTCTGAGTTAAACTGGTCGTGTAATTTAGAGTCCTTCGATGAAGAAAAGACCTGTGAAACACCCGCCCTGGCTGCTGCTGTCACTGACGAGTCCATGGATGTCACTGATGACTTTTCACATAAAGAATTGGAGGAAATGTTCAAAGAATACATCATAATAATGGAGGTCTAACATATTTTTATTCTCCCCATCCACTTTTTATTCTGGTACATTTATAAATCATTTTGAAACATAATTATGGCTTTCACAGATGGATTTTGGGCACAAATGAGAAAGTTGTCATGGTTATCACTGTAACTACAATAAAGTATGACCTTACATGACATCTCGTTTCAGCAAAAGAAGAAGATGCTTTTGACAGTTCCAGAGTTTTACAGCTACTACACACCCAACCTGCCTGTTCAGGTATTCAAACCTGTGTAAAAACTTTTCAGCACATCTTTCTGCCATACACAAGCTGTTAAAGTGTTTGACTCATCAAGAGGATTGGGTCATTCAATTTCCTGTGTGTCACATGGAGGAGTAATAAACGGAGGGCTCATCACAGCCAGGTCACCTGATTTAGGCAAATCCGTTTGATCGGTCCACTCATGATTGGCATACCCATTAAAGAAACATTGCTGTGCGCCTCCACTGGTTTCTCAAGCGGAAATGCCCAAACGCACTCATTTGACACTGACTCTGAGAACACATTATCATCAGTCATCTTATTTCATGTATGTCTTTCTTTCTCTGTTTCTCTTATACTCAGATTCCAGTGGTAGATTTTAGCAATGTGCAGAGCTTGGTGGAGTGTGCCTTCTTCCCTCAAGCTCTGGAGGAGATCCTGGGGTCCCTGCAGCCTGGAGTGAAGCCTCCAGCCCCGCTGCTCCAACAGCTAATGCAGCACACACTGCATGTATGTATAATAAGAGCTATTCTGAATCCCAGAGGCCCTTATAAAGCACTGTTACTTTTAGTTGGTATTATCTTTCTTAAAAAGCAAAGTGTAATACGTTCTCTTTCTTTAAGGATGTTGTAAAAAAAAAAGTGGTTTCTGCTACATCAAAGGGTTGGTTGATTATGATTTCACTTTTTTAACTTTAGTTAGTGTGTAATGTTGCTGTTAGAGCATAAACATCTGTGAATTTACAACACTCACAGTTCATTGCAAAGGGAGAAATTTTCTTTTAAAGAATTCACTGTTTAAGGACTACAACGAGCTTGTTCCCGGGTTAGTGACCCTAAAATTTACATAAACCCTGCCCCTGAGAACACGCAACAAAGAGGGCGAGGCCATGTTGGGCTGCTTTCTTTCCATCAGAGTCCGACTCCTGTTTGAATAATGTAAGGCTGAACACTGTTACTGGCAATTGTCATTTTTGCTGTGTGAGATTGTCCAGCTTTGTTGTTGTTGAGCAACTGAAGCACATGCTGTTAAAGCTCCGCCCTCTTTTGGAAAGAGGGCCAAGAGCAACAGCCTCATTTGATCTGTGTTAAATGATCTGTGGGGTATCACAGACACATTCTGCGGACACCAGAGACTCATATTACATCTTGTAAAAGGGGCATTATAGGTCCCCTTTAATCCCAAGTTTCACAGACAAGGCTTAAGCCTAGTCCCAGACCAAAATGCATGTTTGAGCTGGAAGCAACTTGCACTGACATATCTTAAAATCATCACAGCATTTATTATCTTGTTTTGACAATACAAGAGTTGAGCACTTTGTATAGTCTACTCCAGCACATCCCAAAGACTTTCAATGAGTTTGTTTTCATGCACCCTCATAATGCGATTTATAATGGGATTTTATTGCGATTAAACTTCACCTAATGTAAACGCAATACTTTGATCAAAATAATATGATTAAGCTCATAATCGTAGTAACCATACTTGCATTAAACTATGTGGCGTACGCCATTTTAATTGCAATAAACAAGCATGTAAACACCTTATTTCGCAATTATTACCATTCTGACCAAAGTGTGCATGTGCTCGGATGTACACAGATGCCGTGTTTCGTTCACATAACTTCATGAATAAACTGACATTATTCTGAAGTTTTCCCTCTACTCTGAATCGCTAAACTCTGTCAACACAACTCGCAGCGAATTCTCTTCTCCGTATCTTCATCCAGAGACAGTGCAAGGAAAGCAATGCAGCGTAGGCAAACCCAGTTACAGCAGCATTGCCATGTTCATCATGGTGCTGAATAAAATTCCAATAAGTCAAATGTGTTTTGCATTTGATGTAAGTAGGTTAAAACAGTGGCCAGTAACATGCCTACTGTATCAGAGTTCATCATTGTATAATGAGGGTAAAAATAACCACACTTCTTTGCGAATAATCAGAATAATGAAAATTGCATGTAAACGGGAGTGAAGAGGTTTGCTCATGTCAGGTAAACATCTTACTGCGATTAAGTTCTTACTCTGATTATTGGAAATAATTGCAGTAATTGGTGCGCATGTAAACAGTCAATGAATTTAAGGTCTGGTGCCAATTCAAGTGTGAAAATGATTCTTCATGCTCCCTCCTGACCATTCTTTCACAATTTGAGCCTGATGAATCTTGACTTTGTCATCATGGAATATGGCCATGATACGTCTTCCTACATGGTTATTTAAGAAATGAAAAGCTGCACAATCCATCAATTAGGGTTAAAAGAACTGTTTCCAAACATATAACATGCTAGAAACATAATAATCACAGCAATAATGATCCAGTCATACACTCTTAAGCATTTGCCTATTTAAATCCAAACAGCGACATTGGCCGAGCAGAGTATATTAAAATAGAAAACAGTTCTTTTAAATGTAATAATATTTCACAATATTACAGTTTTTTCCTGTATTTTATCAAATTAATGCAGCTTTGGTAAGCATAAGAAATTTTTAAAAACAGTGAAAAATCTTACAACCCCAAACTTTTAGTATATTGTGTATTATGAATTTGTCTTAAAAAAGAATAATAATTCCTATCATTTTACAAAAAGTTTACTATTTTGTCTTTGTTTTCATTAAATTATAATTATAGATTCATCAGAATAATATCGGCCATCAACCAGCTTTCTCTCTAGATATCTGTTTTGACCACCACTGAGTTTTGTTTATCATCTGAACTCCCCAGAACAGATGGAACTGTTTTAAAATGAACTGAATTTTATTACAAAAGTTTGTTTGTACCTCCCCTGTTCTGAGTTGACCAGATAACCCAGTCTTCGCTCTTGCTCTCTCCCTTCTAGGGTGATGCAAAACCATTGTACCTCAGCATGTTTATCAGCGTTCTCCACAGTATCCTGCGCAACAATCCTACCTGGGGTTCTCCCGGGCACACTAAGTACTTCCTTCAGGTCCTTCAGTGTCCAGAGTGTAAGGGCGGCCTCTGGTCACTTCTTGAGACATCAGTTAGGTATGAAACTGTCAATGTACCT
Organism: Ctenopharyngodon idella; assembly: GCF_019924925.1. Lineage (NCBI taxonomy): Eukaryota > Metazoa > Chordata > Actinopteri > Cypriniformes > Xenocyprididae > Ctenopharyngodon > Ctenopharyngodon idella. The sequence continues at coordinate 15,592,692 of NC_067224.1, read as the reverse complement.
GTCAGAACAGCTCATAAGCAAACAGAGTTTCTCTCAGTAATGCAATTTTGTCTTATTTATTCAAGAGTGTGTCTGGCAAGCGAAACCACCTGTCATTCACTGCCAAGCCCACCATCCACTGAGTTGTTTCGTCTCCATTGTAACCTGCAGGAGTTCTTCCTGAGACTCTTTCAGCTGGAGCTTCATGCTGCTAGCTCAGGGTGAGCACCTGAGCTCTGTTCATCTCTGCTTCAATAAACAACAACTTTTTGATATTCTACATGAGCCCAAAGAAGAGAAACTGCAGTGTTTTTCCACCCCTCCGCAAAATAAACACAGACAAAACATGTCAAAAAGAATATAGAAACAAAAATACAATCTGTAGCTGCTTGGAGTTATGTTGATGTCTTACTGTACACCTTTTTGTTTTGAAGATCAAGTCTTTGTAGTAGGCGCATTCAGTCTTTTGGATAGAAGGACAATAGTTAAGTAACTGTGTTAACTGTAGATATTAATACATAGATTGTACATTAGCAACTTTTCCTTATTATGGCCACACGTCTACATGTCTGCTATATTGGACAGGAATATATATTGTATTTTCAATAGATTACCTTTTTAAAACTGCATAAACTATATTATTTAAACCCTAACTAAAATGTTGATGATTTCAACATAACAGATCTGTCAATGTATCCATAGCGGCTGCATCTACATATTAATAGCTATAGCAGTAACCCTGTCTTACTCTGTGCAGGAGGTCACCCAGAAGCAGCCGGGCATCTGTTCTGTACAGCACCTTTTGGAACATGTGGGAGAAGTCCACTTTGACCTCCAGGGCAGTTCAGCAGCTCAGCACGCTGTTGATCAAGACTGTACTGTGTGCTTTCAACTCCACTCAGGTAGGAGTCTCATCGACCCCACCACAAAAAATGTGGCAAATAAAAATTAATATGTGTATAATATATATATATACACACACACACATATATACATACATGCATGTTCGTTTAGCCATCCCTGGCCCGCTTGGAAGAGGTGGGCCCGAGCACGGTTCGGTTGGGCTCGAGCGCGGTTTGCATGAAGTGTGACCGCTGACCATGCCAGAGCACAGAACAGCTACTACTTTTGTATGCACTACTGTCATCATTACGATGGCAAACATCTTTATTACTACTTTGAAAGTACACTTATCAATTCATGTTCATAATTCGAGTGTATTTGGGTTTATAACTGCTCTGGTTCTCACCTTATTGATGAACAGGAATTGTAGTTTGCGAGTAAAGCTGCAAATTAACGTCCATTAACGTAAGCTGCCTTCGTAATAATCCTCTGATATGTGCTATTGAAAATCACTGCGCAGCATGAATGATAAATCTATTAAGCAGTATTTTAGCGAAAGTGCATTTCTTCCATTCAAAAAGTTGCATCGTATATGATGCAAGCGTGCTCCGGCCTGGAACGTTAAGTGCAATGTGAGTGCGGGGGAGGAGGGGGGACAATAGGCTCGGGCTCAGTTCAAGGCAACTGTGCCTAGTACACCCTAAGAATGCAAAGAACAGACTTTCGTTCTAGTGGAGACTGGTCTTGACGGGCTACCTTGAAGAGCAAGCTTGGAAGGGCACAGAACGCATTTTTGTGAGAAATGAGATGTACTTTGATCTTGTTGCTTTACTGACCACCCCAGCGCATTTTAAGTAGTGGTAATCAGGGTTTAGGCCACAGCCCCTACATTATGAGAACATAAATATATTTGTTAGAAAAAATACAAAAGGTTTTCTGAAAATATTAGCTCAGTATTAAAATCATTATGCCTATGGAATGTCTTTATAGGAGACCAATGTTTGTGTTAATTTATTTTTATTATTATACATTTTTTATCTTTTATAGCTGATGCCACTTATGATGGCATATTTTATTGAAAATCCTGTTTTTAGACATTTATTAGATATAAAGACACATGTAAGAGATGTGTTTATTGTTGCGACATTGTTTTGTGATCTAAGCGCAAATCAAGTTAATTTTCCGTGTTAAACTAAAATTTGTCATATTACACCTGTTTGACTATAGTATGCCAAGAGATTTCCACATTGAATATAACATTTTGTTGAGACATGTCCATTCCAGATGCTTCATCAGGCTGTACAGACTGAGTTTACTGTGTGTTTGCGTGTAGGAGTGGAGGCTGGGAATGTCGGTCACTCTGCAGGAGATTCTGTGTGTAGTGGTGGAGTTCTGGGCTCAGGAACACAGTCCACTCAACAGCAGCCTGGTGAAGAAAGGCTTTAAAGACCTGGCTGAACACATTGCCATACTGTGCCAAGGTATACCATAGTGCAGTGGGAAACTGGTGAATCACTTTTTATAAATATACACTCACCGGCCACTATATTAGGTACACCTTACTAGTACCAGTTTGGACTCCCTTTTGCCTTCAGAAAAAAAGGGGGTCAGCTGCTTCAGTCTAAAGTCTTCATGGCATAGATTCAACAAGGTTCTGGAAACATTCCTCTGAGATTTTGAGACCATTTGAATGTCGCAGCAGAAATTGAGACTCATCAGACCAGGCAACGTTTTTCCAATCTTCTGTTGTCCAGTTTTGGTGAGCCCTTGTGAATTGTATCCTCAGTTTCCTGTACTTAGCTCGCAGGAGTGGCACCCAGTGTGGACTTCTGCTGCTGTAGCCCATCTGCTTCAAGGTTCGACGTGTTGTGCGTTCAGAGATGCTCTTCTGCTGACCTCGGTTGTAACGAGTGGCTTTTTGAGTTACTGTTGCCTTTCTATCAACTTGAACCAATCTGGCCATTCTCCTCTGACCTCTGGCATCAACTAGGCATTTTTTTCTCACAGAACTGCCGCTCACTGGATGTTTTCGGACCATTCTCTGAACCCTAGAGATGCTTGTGTGTGAAAATCCCAGTAGATCAGCAGTTTCTGAAATACTCAGAATAACCCGTCTGGCACCAACAACCATACCACGTCACTGAAATCACCTTTTTTCCCCATTCTGATGCTCAGTTTAAACTTTAGCAGATCGTCTTTACCATGACTGTTTCTCAATTCCAAGAATGCAAAAAATGGTCTTGCCAGGCTACTGGATGCAAGGACACAGAACGCAAACTTGTGAGAATTGAGATGTAATGCGATCTTGTTGCTCAATTGACTGTCCCAGAATATTATAAGTAGCGGCCAATGTACATAAAATACAACATCACAAAAAAATGTCATAACCTATTCAAATATTTATTTCATATTATTATAGACATTATTTTCACATCAATTTATTTCGTTTTACTTTACCACGTGTATTTGTGAAAATGATTATGTATGTTTAATGTGACTTATGATTTGTCAATCTTAAGATTATTTGTAATGTCTATACATTTTTTTACCAGGTCTTTATCACTCACACAGGTCTTTAAGCAAAACAACAGATGTTTACTTTCACAAGCCGTCACATATTTGCAAAATTGCAGCTGGAATCTCTTAAGTGAGAATAAGAAGTTTAAAGCTTACAGACTTCCATATCGACGTAGTATGAGAACACAAGGACGCATGATCGCTTAAGAACTCGTATTGAGAAACAGCCCATGTCTACATGCCTAAATGCATTGAGTCGCTGCCATGTGATTGGCTGATTAGATATTTGCATTAACAAGCATGTGTCCGGTGAGTGCATGTAGCAAAAGTGATTCTTCACCAGTTATTATATATTCATTGGGAATTTACAATAAAGATTTAAATAGCTTAATGGCTGTAAGTACCTTCCTGTCTCCTCACTTAGACCTTCACTGTGACATGCTGAAAGAAGTGATTCCAGCCATTCGCTCCACAAGGCTCCGGATGTTCACTGCCGACGCCATTTACAGAAACATCTGCTGCAGCAGGGGCCTGCTCCTCAGCTCTGAACCACTCTGCTTGCAAAAAATTGTGGGTTTTATCTTGTGTACATGTTTTATAATGACTACGCTTTTGTTTACAGCACATTGTGAATAGAACCTTTAGTGAGAGATGGAGAAAAATTATGAGATCTTTTTTTTTTTTTTTTTTTTTTTTTTTCTCCTCTCATTTTCCCATGTCTGTTGCCAGGTCTCAACCTACCTCAAAGCTCTAGGGAACTTGTGTGATCGAGGATCATTCCAAACCCTGAAGGGACAGAATGACAGAACAGAGATGAATCAACCCTCTACCAGCAGTGCTGCCCATGTTCGAGGCTCAGAGTGAGTTTCACCTCCACCACATCTATCTGCTCCTGCTGTTGTCCTCCACACTGACACTACAGATCACAGAGCAAAGGAAAAAAGCAAGAACACATTCACTTTTTTTTTTAAATATTTGTATATTTTTGATGAATAGAGTAAGTACCAGTGTTTACTTTTGTAAGATGTTTCGCTGTAAAATCACAAGAATTAATAGGCGTCATTTTCTACATCCTTGTGCCATCAGAGCACATTTTGAGATAACCACTCTCCACTTACATCACTATAAGATCCTCTTTATGTCTGCATCCATACGTGTATGACAGAGGCAGAGAGTGCAGTAGGTGCCTTTAATTGGACAATTTTCTGCCATTATGGGGCATTAGAGTGGTTTAAGATGGCTAATGGAGAGAGACAGGGTGCTGTCCTGCTCTGTTGGGGCAACCTGTGATGGCAGCAGACCACCAGCCCTGTTACTGTTGGTGACATGGGGGTAATTGGGGCTGGGTGCCTCTCATACCAGCTCAATCAACTGCTGCTTATCTGCCTTTTTTTCCCTACAGGCTTCAGCTCAGACATGATGCTTGGCTGCTTTTAAATCTAATCTGAGAACAGTGTTGCTGTTGCTGTTGCTGTTGTTGTTGTTAACAAATTTTTTTATTTTTTTTTAATGGTTTTAGTTATTTGAAATAAAGCAGAAATAAAGTAAAATAAATAGTGGCTGAAAATCTTAAATAAAAAAAAAGTTGAAAAAAGTTGAAGTCACAGGAAGAACATTTTGTCTTCACTCAAACACACACTCACAGACACACAGTGATGTTTACTCCTCACTAATAGGAAACTAAATGGCCATGTGTCTGTGAGAATGTGGATGTTTGTACTGTTCTGGTGTGTTAAATTGCGCCTTGGTTCTGAACAATCCAATTACTAGAGAACAAGACACTGTGGAAGCAGGAGTCTTTATTCCTCTTACAGCAGTGTCCTTTAGGCCACTCACAGCCTGACTCTAGTATTCTTCTGTAGCTATTTGTTCAGTATTTAAAATTCACTTCTTCAGTCAAACCTTTTGCAAGAATTTATTAAGGAATATTCAGGACTCACCCTCAAATAGCTGCTACATTTCCTTAGCTACACTTTTTAAAGGCAAATCATTCCACTCGGTGGCCATCTTGGCAACATCCCTGGGCATCTTTTTTTCTGTGTAGGTTATAGTTTCAGTAATACCTTTCAAATCATAAACAAAATCTTGCTTCTTTAGCTTTAGAAACTGTTCTTCTCGGTTGGTCCAATACTCATGTATATTCCAGAGCAATGACAAGGCAGTGCCATGTGACTGACTGTTTTAATTGTAAAATGCAATTAATTTTAGTTGTTTTATTTAATTATAAGGTTTTATAATAAGCACTATTACAAAGTTCTATTTCTATTCTTTATGGTTATTACAGTCAGGAAAAACCTGAATATATCAGGGAATATTTAAAGTTGTGATTTCCAAGCCTGGAAAAGTCATGGAAACTTCTGTAGTGAAAGTTATTTTTTTATTATAGTTTTGCTGTGCTCTAAATTATTGCATCAGCTAGATTAAAGGATTTTGCCTGCAAGCCACATTGAGGGGGTTATTGGAGACATTTTTGCATTATAAAGTATAATAATTTAAATCTATTAATTAAAAAAAGGTTATTACCTATCATGCAATTTTAATCCACATTAACAATCTCTATATCGATAGATAGATCGATAAATAGATCGATGGATAGTTTGATCGATCAATCGATAGTTTGATCAGACAGTCAGCACACTTCACCAAACTAAAACATCAGCTGCAGTCATGCCTGCATCACTGTAGCGCTTATGGTGCCATTTACTGACAGTTCCTTAAACACTGGCCAGGGACTCCATCCTGGGAGAGCTCCACGGGGGGGGTTGGATAGCTGTCTCCTCGGATAAAAGGATTCAGTAAGTACAGCTAACGTACAGGCTGGCTGATAGTTGCTACAGGCGATGCACTTAGATGCCAGTCTCTAAACTCCGTCCTGTGGTAGTGTGAAAATGTTGTGACAGTGATATAATGATGTTTGTAGACTCGGTGGTGGTGTAAAGTGGGGCATATTTAGTGAACTTTGTGTTAGGGTGTCATCACTCTGTGTTTTGTGGGAGTTTTTTTTGGAAGTTTTAAATATTGCAGGCTTTTTCCAGCTCTCCAGTCCTCTGGCTATGGATAAATTCTTAATTTAGCCATATTTATGAGCATTTTCATGATGTGCTGATGTTAGCATACATGATATATCCTATCTATTTACCCACAAGCTCTGTGAACTATTGTCCCTTCAAAAACACATGGCTTCATGTCTCAATCTGTCTGTAAAATGTTACTGTGTGTTCTTTTCAGAGCTGTGAAAGACTCTGCAGGCGGCTCAGATTCAGGGAGAGAGACTGTCCCGAGAGGTTACCACAGAGTCAATGCTGCAGGTAAGAGCTGCTACGCGCCATTGTCTGTCTGTCTGTCTCTGTATCATTCTATCGTTCTGTCTATCTTTTCTTTATATATCATTCTGTCTATCTATATGACTTTCTACCTGTCTTTCGGTCTGTCTGCATCTGTTTATTTGTCTATCTGTCTTTTTATGTATGTCTATCCGTCTGTCTTTCTATCGATCTATATATTATTCTTTCTGTCTCTGTCTATCTACCTGTCTTTTTGTTTGTCTGTGTAACAAACAAACCTGTCTTATCTGTTTGTGTGTAAGTATATCTGTCTGTCTGTCATTCTGTCTATCTATCGTTCTATGTATCATTCTATCTATCTGTCTCTGTCTATATATCTATGTGTCGTTCGGTCTATTGTTCTGTCTATCATTCTGTCTATCTACCTGTCTTTCTGTCTGTATCTATCTTTCTGTCTGTCTGTATCTATCTATTTGTCTGTCTGTCTGCATCTCTCTCTTTTATTTTAGTTCTGTAGTGCATTCAGCTAGGTCAAAAGCTCTCAACTGAGCCTCTCTTCATAACCTCAGGCAACAGCATTTACATTCCACATGCTTTTTACACTCCCCCCCATCCTTTGGTGAGGAAGAGGTGGAAAATACATAAAAACCAGGTGACACACACACAAACATAATGCTTGTCAGATCCCCCGTTTAAGAATATTAAACACTGCAATTAGGATTCTGCTGTGAGGAAGGAGAGGAGAAGAGGGGGTGAAAGAGAGAAAGACAGAGGTAGCCGAGCCTGGAAGTTTCTGTAATTAGGAGGTTGGCACTCCATGTGAACCCACCAAGGTGTCAACGCTCATCTTTCCCCTTCCACCTGATCAGAAAGACCCCCACACCAGAGCAGGGAGCGGGGGAGGGCACGGAGAGAGAAAGACAGCCCTGTTTTCAGGAGACTCAAGGCTGCTGCTCCCTGCCTTGTGTTGTTTTTTGCACTACGTGCTCCCTATACTGATGTGTAGCACATCAATTTTTGATGAAGCATCCACAGGCTCTCAGCTGTAGATTTCTGTAGGTAGATGCTGCAGTGTTTTTCTCAAGGTATGCAGGTCCATGCTACCTTGTTAACTTCACCCTGAGCTGTCTGTCTGCTCAGTGCACTTCATTGTGGCTTATGACTTACAGGTAATGATGCTATAAGCATACTGGTGATGGTTTTGGGGTAAAGCTCAGATTGGGATATTGGGATGCAGTTTGCAACCCCTTTGCGGGTCCTTCTGGTAATTACAGTAGTATCGGGCAGGATATCCAAACGTTCGCCTATCATCCATCGACTTCAAATATTGCTTATCATTTGAAACATGTAAGTAATTGCAACTTTACTTGGCCGCTCACTCTAACGTTAACCTAGATTAATGTGCGCGAAGATTAGGTGCATATTCAAGTGTTTGTGCGGAGTGTGGAAGCTAAAGTATAGCGCGCTTACCGCATGACATGGAGGCGCCGGTGCGATCACTTGCATTTTTAACTTAAGAAACAACTTAAAATACTCCATCATTTTTGATCATACAGATAAGAGTAATACATCATTAAAAGCTGTAAAGGGTCTACTTTTATTTGTGTAAACTCACAATAATAACAAAATTTTGTGCTTTTGTAAAACAATGAAAAAACCAGGATGCGCTTTCTGCTGTCTTGGTTTCCCTGAACTGGAACATGTCACAAAAATGAACCGAAACTCAGTTTATACTTGCCTCATAGACATGAGAAATATAACAAATACTGTCTGAATATTTATGCATGCGCTTGAACGCAAATAGGCTATATATTACGCCTTTATATTAAAGGCTCATTATGGTTTAGTAATAGGCTCGGTTTACTTAGTTATATTAGATTAATATAAACATGATTAGTCAACTAATGGCTTACATAAATGACCACTAGTCAACTAGAAAAATCTTTAGTTGAGGGCAGCCCTAGATTGTGCTGTTTATTTTATGGTTTGTGTTTGTTTGTTTGTTTGTTTGTTTATATATATTTTATATATATATATATATATATATATATATATATATATATGCTATATGTAAAGCTGGATCTCAAACCAGGGACACCCATCACAGAGGACAAAAAAAAAGTTCATTTATGTAAATTGAGTTAAATTGATATTAAATTGTGTAATGAAATGTAAGTAGATGTTTGTTAGTTTACACAGCTTCATCAGGTCAGTAATACATAAAAAAATGCATTTTATTTGATGCCACAAAATAAATATTAGTTTGCACAAAAGGTGTGTAAACTTATGAGTCATATCACTGTATATGGCAGCCCAGTACATGGTTATTATTGCTTTATTATACAGTTTCTTATTCACATTCCTATGAACTAGACGCTTAAACCTCTTATAACTCACAGAACTACAGGATGTTGCTTAAACCTAAAAGTGGTCAAATTGAAAATGCATCTAGTCATCACAGTGTTCAAAATGCACTATTGTGACAAATAGCCCGTTATTTAAGCCATTAGCCAACCTGCAGCAGAGCTGTCATGCCAGACGTCACAACCACACAAGAAAGTACTCTCTACAAGAGAGAGAGAAAAAGAAAAAAACAACAACAACTGCAAACGCTACACACATTTCACAATTTATAAAAAAGGACAGGATGGATTTATCCTCTTCGAGCTTGTAAATGCTGAGTATGCAATTACCCCTATAATGGAAGCGTTGTGTCCAAATTGGAGCCATTAAAGTGATTTAACAGAGGGAAGATTGGGCCTGGCATTTCTGAGACTGTGTACACATGGGGAGTTGAGAAATGTTTAATCACTAGGTTTTAGGGCCTATTAGGGTGTGAAAAAAGGGCCACTGCGAGCCAGAACTTGTCATGTTGCTGAGGCACTCATTAAGTCATACTTTTATTGCAATCGGTATCATTTGTTCATAATAACCTGCTGATTATTATCATTGATTTTGGGTTGTGAGCTTTTGTGATCTTGCTTTCATGCACTTCGACAGTTGAGTTAAGGGGTCTGTTGTTTTCCTACCCTTTTGTTCCTTCCTTTGAGACAGAGAGAGATCAATATCAACATGTGCTATTTGTTTGCTATTTAAAGATTACCTGAAAACCATACTTGAGTAAAAGTACAGATACCTTATGAAAATGACTCCATTGCAAGTTACAAGTCACCAATTCCAATACAACTTGAGTAAAAGTCATATGTCTCATTTCCACTGAGTGGTACAGTACAGTACAGTTCAGTACAGTACACAATTTTTGCCATTTCCATTGACAGAAGTTGTGAATAGTACCCTAATTCCGAACCGTACCCTTCCGTTGGGGTACCTAGCACAGTAGTCCAGTACTAAAGGGTGGAGCTAGACTCACTGCAGAATGTAGATTTGTTGACAGAGAAACATCATGAAGCGCCATATTTTAATAAAGTTCAAACACAATACCATTTCTTCTTGTGACAAACAGCAGCATGCCGAGAAGCTAGAACAAGATCTGCTGTATGTCCTCCATTGTCGTGTTCTACTTCGCGCGAGAATGACATTGATCCCTACTTTCCGGCCATTGTCCTGCAGAGTTTAGATCCAACCCTAATTAAACACACCTGAAGCTAATCAAGGTCTTCAGGATTACTAAAGTTACAGGCAGGTGAGTGTTTTTTTTTTTTTTCAGGGTTGGAGCTAAACTCTGCAGGACAGTGGCCCTCCAGGATCAACGTTCCCCACCCCTGAAATAAGGGTACTGTTGGCGGTGGAAACGCAAGCCAGATCAGAGTTTACCGTCCTGAATTGTACTGAACTGGACTGTACCGCTCGGTGGAAATGAGGGAGATGGTCCTCACTGCAGAACATGAGATTCTAGATACATGAGACATCTAGATCATGAGACATCTAGATCCAACTCCTCACACCTATTTTCTAAAATGAAAAAAATTGCAATAAATCAAGTTCAACACAACAGACAGTTTTGGCCTCATCACCAGTTGCAGTCATGTACACATCTCATAAATGAAACACCTGCGATTCACCTGCTAATGCACTCACATTTACTTAAAGTAGCCTCGTTGACAAGTCTGGACGAGTAAGGGCAAAATGCACAAGATATAGCACCTTCAATGCCCTGTAGATGGCGATGTCACTTCTTTTGTAGCAGAAATAAACTGCTGCAGAAAAAGTTAGGTGCCATGCAAAATGTAATAAGTAATTGCATTACTCATTACAAATGTATTGGAGTAAAGAGTAGATATACTTATTCAAAAATGTAGTCAAGTGGAAAGTAAAAGTTGCTAATATCTTTGATACTTAGTAAAACTACAAAGTAGCCAAAAAGATACTTAAAAACAGTAACTAATTACATTTACTCAAATACTTTACACCAGTGGTCAGATGTTGTTTGATTTTTTTTTTTTTTTTTTTTTTTTAAGCAATGCATAACCAGCAAAGTTTAAAACCCTTGTTTTAGCACAGGGATCTTTTTTTTTATGTTATCCAGGACATATATTACACTACAAATACAATGTTGTTGTGTGTTTTTCTGACTACTAACAAATGTGATTTAAGTAATCCAATCACAAAACATTGTGCATCCTGTTTACAACTGCATTTAGTGCAGTCCACTCTGAGATGACTTTTTAAGCCATGTGTAAAAGTCTTTTTTTAGCAGAATACTTGAATTAACTTGTTTTTCCCTTCTTTGTTTTACAACATTCAAAAATTTGTTCTTGGAGCCCAATTTAGGTATAAAAATGTTTCCAGTGTCTAAATCATGATCCCAATACTTCCACATCTTCTTTCTTTATATCATGACAGAGGGTCACTCAGCGTACACAAAGTCGCAGACAGATTATCCTTATCTGGTCATTTACATTTGCTTCTAACCTAATTTTCTCAGTTTGATCTGGCTTAAAGAGGCTTCTTGAAAATGCGACCAACATATTGATGTGAAAGGGGATGCAGCTTCTCCCTTTTTTCCCTGCCACAAGAAGAAAGGAGCCTGTCTGCTTTATTTCCCCCTCCTCATCCCTACTGCCTCTCTCCGCTTTGGCTCTTTTAGCACGCCGGGTTTTATCTAGCCAGCCAAGGCTGCAGAGAAATGGGCACCCTGGTGAGACCCAGTAAAGCATTTATTAGCAGCTTTGCACAGCGGCATTATAATGGCAGCCGCAGAGGCACTCAAGTTTGGCCTTTTACTTTCTTGTGAAGTTCAGCCACACATGAAAAAAGGAAGCAGCCCACCCTCTAATATATTCCCGATTTGATATTGTATCGGCAGAGCAAGGGATGAAGGCTGCCTTACAAAGGGAGCAGGCAAGAGAGAAAAATGTAAATAAAAGTCCTTGGAGGCTTTTGTGTCTGGCTGTTGTAGTTTGCAAAAGTGAGAATCACGTGTTCCCATTCGTACTGCCCAGTGGAGCTTTTGAACTCTGGCTGTTTGAAAAATCCCATCAGAGGCTTTGTGTATGGGCTCTGTACCATAACTTTCCCCGGCTGAACAATACCAGACTGCCAGGAATCCTTTTCCCACAATTGCCTTCAACTTGGGGTGCTAGTGTAAGTAAAGAAGTCCCACTGTCCGGAAAAAGGGGAATTGCGACAAAGAGAGTGGATGAGCGCCTTTCTTTGCTTTCTCTCCGCTTCCTGTCCCTCTCCCCCCTCCCTCCCAAAAAGCTTTTTTTTTTTTTTTTTTTTCAGGGTCAGCCCCTTTTATCTGTTTTAATTTTTACATTTTCCATGTCGTTTCAGTGTGTGCCCGTTTATTCGTTTTTATGTCGAGCGCAGGAAACATTAAATAAGCGATTGCGGGACTGTGGGGGCAGTTGGCAGGATGCACCCTGATTTTGGATGTTGCCCACTTCTCTCTTCCACTTGCCCTTTCTCTCTCTCTCTTTCTCTCCTCTCCATCCATGTGTAGGCGAGACACTCCTTCATCGAGCCTGCAAGAGGAACCAGGTGGAAACGCTGCTTCGTATCCTCAGCGTGCCTGGAACGGACATCAACATTAAAGGTAGGTTTCTACATTACTCCCCTGCCCTCGGTTGAATCGTCCTGCTTTTTAGGTTTTACTTTTTTTGTGTGCTGAACACTTAGATCATGGAAAACAAAGGAAAGTGTACGTCACGTGGGAAAAGACCTTTTAGATCAAATGTAAGGGTGTGTCTGGAGGGTTCGGACAACGTTTTAGGCTCGGTTTACTATTGTGTCGTCAAGAAAATGTTGTGCACGCCTTTCGCTTTCCAATCTCATTTTGAAATCTTGATATATTTGTGGGTTTTGTGTCATATAGCTTGATAAGAAATCATTCCTTTATTGTTTTTTACTATGTTGCATTATATTTTTAGTTTTCTTTCACTCAAAAAATATGAGATTTATTTGATAACTACTAGCAGTTACATTTTCGAGTCAGTATGTTTGCGCAATTATGTTATGACGTACAGAATTGTTTACGATTGAGGCCTCTTTGCTAAAAAAAATTTTTTTTTTTCTTTTACAATTTTTTTTTTTTTTCACTCAAATAGACTGCACTGGGAATTGTAAGATGGGATTTGTTTTAAAACTATTAGCAAACAGTTACATTTTAGAGTCAGTATGTTTGCGCAATTATGTTACGACGTACAGAAATGTCTACGATTGAGGCCTCTTTGCTAAAAACAATTCAGGTAGTTAATGTTTTGTTTACTTCGTTTAATCTAATTCTCCGAATTAACAATTGTGTGAAAATGTTCTTTATTTAATATACTAGCCAGAAAATGTCCTTTATTTAATAATTTACTTCACATTAACGTTACAACGCTATATCTGTTATATAACGTTAGCAAAATTCTGCAAAGACAAACAGTATACCGCATGATTTTTTACGATCATGCGCAACATATCGAAATTGAATTCTTATTAGTATGTGATTATTTTATATTACACTGATTTATTTACTTTCTAACATCAGCAAACAGATTTTAACATAGGTTGTAATATGATCAGCAAAAAGCAGGTAAGCTAGGCCTTGTGAATGTCACAGTATCTTTTGCATCATTGTTTGTAGATCACGCTGGCTGGACGCCTCTTCATGAAGCCTGTAACCATGGCAGCACAGAGTGTGTGCAGGCCCTGTTGCAGTACTGCCCGAACCTGCAGCTGGGCAGTCAGGTGCAGGGAGTCAGTCCACTACACGATGCCCTGCTGAACCAACACACACACATCGCCAAGATGCTGCTGCGCCGCGGCGGTGAGTGCCCGACATACTGTACACGTATACACAGTCTGAGATCAAATCTTCACATAACAACACATACAAACACACATATGCACACACTCAATGCATGAAGATTCATACTGTGAATACAGATCTTCACATAAGAGGGCTGAAAACATGAGAGCGCATACACACAAACGCGCTCGCATAAACGTAAACCTTTCAACGGCAACTTTAAAGCAGCTGTTGAATTTCAAAAAAGTGATGAGTTCACTTGTTCCTCCTGGTTCAGTCTCTCATGAGTCTCTTATGCAGTCACAATCAAACGACCCTTCTATGGGAGCATGACTCGTATTGAATACCATATTGTATCGTATTACTTCAAAACGTGTTCAGATTCTGATTCCTTTGAGAATGATGCTGAATTTATCAAGTCATATGGAACTGCTTCTCTTACTGGAGTAAATAAGGAGAAAAACAGTTTCTGTTTCCATGTGTGATGTCAGTATAAACAAACTGATGAGTGAAAGCTGCAGAAAGTCATATTACAGTGGCATTACATGTGTAAACAAACAAGTGCTTTGTAGAAATCTCTTAAGCCACAGGAGAGGCCTGGATTTAACAGCCACGATCTAGTACACACACACACACACACACACGTAGTGTTGTCTTTACTTCTGCCATTCAGGGTTCAAGCTTTTTTACGTTTTTCCTTTATAAAAACCATCCATCTACAGGAATAACCCATCGGCGTGGATGACGCTGTTAGCATCCTCCTGAAGAGATTAGACAAGTCAGGTCTGCGGCTCTCGTGAAATTCGCATGCTGGTTTTTCACGGGGGAAATCTGTCAGAACAGAAATGTTTTGGCGCGCCTGGCTGTTTGCGTGCCACATGCAATCGATGTTTGCGAGCTTTGAAGCGAGCGGGACATGTGTCAATGCAGTAAGCGCGGGATGGCTTGACGACGGGGAGGGACTAGAGCAGAGACAAAATGAGACAGGCTCCTGGTTTCCCACACGCCTTACTGTCACTCTCTCTCTCTCGTGCGCTCGCTCGCATTTTGACTAATTATAGTTAATTTGATTCTGCTCCCCTATTAACTCATGTAGATATTCTGGCCTCAAAAAGTAAATTAGATTGGGATTGTTTGGTCCCGGTGAGAAGGTTTTTTTCTTTTTTTTCTTCCATTTTCCTCTTCATGCTGACTGAGATTGGCCCAATACCAATGCATGAAAAGAGGTCAGGAAAAGATGCTTTTTTTTCATGAAATTAGAATTGTGATGTGTCTGGGAAACAGACAGCCGCCAAGATCCCTCGTAAGACACGGACGTGCACACACACAACCTGAGGACAGATGATTCTGTGGATTCAGAGCTTGGATAGCTGATTTATAACATGCCCATTAACTTTATTTTTTATAGAAATCACAATTTTAGCTTAATTTTAAATGTTGTTGATTATATTTTAGTTTTAGGGGTTTTTTGCCTTCATTGTTGCAATTTTGATGGTCATCCTGATGGTCATCGCTTTATTTATTTAATTATTATTTATATTTATTTTATATTTTTTAAACTATACATTTTTCTAGATCTAGATTTTTCTCAGCTATATATTCTTAATGGGCTAAAAATTGTTTGATTCAGATGATTCTGACTCTGATAATGATTTAAAAATCATTATCCATTAATCACTGGAAAATGATTGGAAAAGTCATTGCTTAAAGTGTGGAAACACTTATAAATAATTAAATTATTATTAAATATTAATCAAATTCTTTTAGATAGAGATGGGTGTCTTAATTGTTTCCTCTCATGAATCGGGTTCTCAAAGTCGCACATTAACAAACGGTTATTATGGTTAAATGTAGAAAACAATTGCATAAAAAATACAGATATATAGGAACAGACAACATGTTGGTTTACATAAAGAGTAATAAGGACAGGCGTGTGTACATAAATGGAGCACACATTCACACGCTCTCACTGTTGCTCTCTGCTTCCAAGGTTGTACAGCTCTTACATTGTGAAAAACATGGCTTTCTCAATCCCAGCATTCTCAGCATGAAATAATAATGAATGTTAGTGGACGGGGGGGTGAGGGGGTGAAAGGCAAGACCCTCCTCCTCCTGCCTGTGGGCACTGGCAGGCTAACCGTGCCATGGCCAAGGGCAGGGACGGGTGTCATCAGCTTGCCTAGCCCAAGGCTGCCAGCTCATCCTCCCCCCAAACACACACACGTTGTAAGCGTGGTGGAGCGTAATTTCACTCAGCCATTTCCTGATTGGTATTGCGTGCGGTTTTCAGCACCCAACAGCTTGTATCCAAAGAAGAGTGGCCCAAATAATGGCCATGAAAAAGCCTTTGAATGTTAATGGCTTGACGGTTGCTGTGAATACAGCTCTGTTTTCAGGACTGAAATATATTAAGGCTCACTGGCATGACTCTGGGTCTCTTGCACAAGGGTCAGTGTATAACAGATTGTTCTGCTCAGTCTTATTTACAGTGTATAGAAAAGAACTGTTGCCTAAAACTCAGTTGAGGTTTCCTGTATAAGTACTCCTGTATAAGCTGAGAGACACACGCGTCACCTTTGATGAGATCCTGATGCAGGTCTGATGTCATTTATGCAGCCTTTTGTGCATTGAGAGCATAAGGTTATTGGTACAAAACAATTCATGAAATAGTTGCAAAATTGCAAACGTAACATGAATTCCAGATAGTCTTAGTATTTGGTCTGCCCCTTTTGCTTTAATGACAATTTATTTTGTTTTAATTAGGGCTGCCCCCTAATAGTCGACTAAATGTTAGTCGACTGGAAGCGACTTAGTCAACCAAAATTGCATTAGTCGGATAGTCGCAGAAAAAAGAACTTGTGGAGAAAGTCACGCAGTTCGTGAGGGACAGTTGGCGGTACCTTGTATGTCGTGTAAGAAATCCAATTCTAAATGTTTGCCTATCATCCATCGACCTCAAATATGGCTTATCATTTGAAACATGTAAGTAGCATGTAGTAGCAACTTTACTTAATCGCTCACTCTACACGTTAACCTAGATAAGTGCGGAGTGTGGAAGCTAAAGTATAGCGCATTTACTGCATGACATGGAGGCACCGGCGCGATCACTTGCAGTGGAAACAACTTAAAATACTCCATCATTTTGGTCATACAGATAAGAGTAATACATCATTCAAAACCCTAGGGTTAGGGTCTTGCCTCACAGACATGAAAAATATATCTATAGAAAGCTTGAAATGTCTACTTTTAAACAAACCAATTAAAAATGAAAAGAAATACTCTGCTTATGTAATCCATATGAAAGGTGTATTTCTTTCTGTAGGTGCGTTCACTATACCCAACACATTCATAATCATTAGGCTACTTTTGCTGTTTTATTATTTTTTTAAGCATTGTTAAAAATCCTAAAACCATTTACAGGTTTAAATGAGATTTTCAGTATGATCTAAGACATTTGAAGCTCAGTGAAGTTAAAGTGTTTCCTGTAAACAATATTTGTGACTATTTGACTACCACAGCCATTGATGGACAGTCTGTCAATATTATATCTATATGCCAAGAACATAATATCATTAAATGTCCCTTAATAAATGTCCCTGGTCATATTATACATGATTCAGAGAAATGTTTTAAGTGTTTTTAAAATCTAGAAGCAAAAAATAATTTTGTGCAGGGTTTTTTTTTCTGCAGTAGCGTATTGCCAGAGTCACTTGGGTGTGGAAAAATAATAGGCCGACCAATTGTCCTGGGGCTGTATTCACAAAATATTTTATCTTACCACTAAGAGTTCTCCTAAATAGCAGTAAAGGTTCTTAGCTAAGAGTTTTCTCTTAAAACCTATTCATAAAGCTGCTGAGACAAACTTTTACTAAGGCATAGACAGAAGTCTTAAGCTAAGAGTAAGGGCGGCGTTGACCTGCAATGGATGATGTCAACACACTTACTAACTATGCACACAGTGATTGGCTGATAGGGGAGGAGTCTCTGTCAGCGATTTAATCGTAGAAATATTGTAGAATGAGGTATCATGTTTCCATATTAAAATAAAGGTTTTAAAATACAAATGTTGCCATATACAAATAAGGGTTTTAAAATGTAGGCTAAGTGTCACTAATTAAATTAGTATATGTTCAGCTAATTGTCAGCCTCTTACATGTCTGCGTCTCGAGAGATTGCAGAATTCAAGCGACAAATTATATTTTATAAACAAAGTTTTGGAGGAGCACATTCAAACGGTCTATCTAATCAGATCGAGTGGAGGTATATATACACAGACGAGAGCCGACTCACCTATAGTTACCTCGACAGTTTTCTGCATCCCTCCGCCACCCCGGTTCTCACTCTCGGCTGGGGAGAACTCTGGGTTTGGGCTAAATTCCAAGCTTGGAGTCCTCAATCCCCTTGGACAGCATGCCAAATAAGCTTATTATATATTTTTTTACTCTATTCGATCATTTTTAAGTGTGAACTCGTGAAAACAACTGCCACAGGTAATCGGACATTATTTATTTATTTATTTATTTAAGATTTATTTTTTGTGTCTTATCGTAGATTCAAATCTATAAATTAAAATATTTATTGCATTTATGAACAAAAAGGTTCAGCACCTAAGGCTCTATCGCTATTGCCTCATGGTGTACAGTGTCTTTAGGTGGATTAGGATTGTTTGTGATTTTGTCTTAGTGACTTAAGAGTCCTCTTGACTACTCCTAACGTTTCACAGATTTAGGAGCTAGTTTTAGTGCTAAATTGCTTTATGAAATACTCTTAGAGCAAAAATTTAGGAGTCCTAAAATTAGGACTAACACGCCCATTATTTTTAAGAGTTTCTCCTATAAATTGGCAAGTTAGGAACTTATGACAACATTTTTCTATGGAACACAAAAGTAAATATTTTGTGAAATGTCGCAGTGTTTTTGGTCCATACAATAAAAGTCTATTGGGTCATATGGTGTTTTATTATATGGACCAAAACGTTCTTTGGAATAAGGTTTGAATGAGGACAGAGTTTACATTTCTGGGTAAATTATCGGTTTAAAATTGTCGAAGATATAAATTTAACATTGTCTCTAAATAGATGAGTTTTATCCAAACAGCCTTGATGAGTGAAACTGTAATCCATGTCATTGAACTTTTCCAGCATTGTCTCATGACTTTCTGAAGCTCTCAGAAGTATTATTGCCTCCAAAATTTTACCATACATCAATCATTTCTGAACTATATTTCCTATCCTTCGTCAAAAGTATAGACAGTAACTCAGAGTAACAAAAGAGCCATGATTTCTTTTGTTGTGGTATTAGAGTATAAAACACTTAAAGGCTTAGAGCTCCTTGGCGCCGTCGCTCCAGCACTGTAATGACAAACGATGGCTCAATGTCTTTGTTAATAAGGCTGAGTTCAAACGTAGTTGTTCTCCTTTTCTTCCTCTCTGTGTACATTAATAGGAGTATTTCCCCTCGCATTTTGCATTGAAGCCACGTTAGATTAAAGCTCTGGCAAAGCTCTCGATTTAGTCATTACACAACTCCTCATGCTCTGTTTGTTTGTTTGTTTGTTTGTGCTAGTCACACCAAATACATTAATCAGCTTCTCTTCTCAGACTTCTCTCCCTCTATCCTTGTTTTTCTTTCTTTCAGTCTCTCTCTCTCTCCCTCTGATTGTGAGTGCCTTTGAGCTTCCTCTGCATAATTTTTCTCCTATTAAAATGCATAATTAACTAAGTCACTTCCTCACACTGAGCTCACCAGGCTTTCAGCTGTGCCACTGTTAGGATCAATACCGAATGTTTGACTCTGAATTTGGTGTGTTTATGAGTTCCACCAAACTTGTAGCACACTTTTTTCTTTGCAAATGGCACAGATTCTGTACTGTCTTTGAAATATTTACGAGAATACTTGCACAGTAATAACAACAGCCACAATCGTGACAAGCAGCAGGACGTTTTGTCAGTCGCATTGGTTTCTATTTTTGCATCATTGTAATCTTATTGGTTTAAAATCTCACTGCGCACAACCACATATTAGACATCAAATATCATCTGACTGGATTTTCGATTTCAGACAATAATATAACTTAAGCAATTAAATTACTTCTCATGCAGTGTAAAGCAAAATTTCTTCGGACATTGCAACGGTCGTGATATGACGTCACGCTATGCAGCGTCTTTTTTTTATAAACATGAATTCAACATATAACAAATTGTAATAATTAAAAATGTAAAAATATACAATATACTCGACCTATACTGTAAAAATACCATTCTTTTAATTCAGCCAAGAGGTCACACCGTGACATATCGAACTTCTACTGGTCACGCGTCTTCACATAATGCGAATTCGCAGTTCAGAGTTCAACTTTGGAACGTAGCGAAATGCAAAACTTTTCTCACGAGCTTGTGTTTTCGGTCTGACACATTCGTATGTGTATGAATGGAAGTCAATGGAACAAAAACTGTAGTGTGACCACCCCTTAAAGGGTTAGTTCACCCAAAAATGAAACTTCTGTCATTAATTACTCACCCTCATGTCGTTACAAACCCGTAAGATCGTTCATCTTCAGAACACAAATTAAGATATTTTTGATGAAATCCGAGGGTTTCTGAACCACAGATAGGCATCAACGTCATTGCACCATTTGAGGTCCAGAAAGGTAGTAAAGACAATGTAAAAATAGTCCACGTGACGAGAATACCTTTTGTGCGCAAAAACAAAATCAAAATAACGACTTTAACAATTTCTTCTCTTCCATGTCAGTCTCCTATGCTGTTGGCATAGTCAACTCAGTGCAGTGCTTCCGGGTTCTCGTTATTGGCTGACTCCTGCGTCAGCATCACACGCTTGCGTCATGCTGTTCACGTGTACAGCGTCGGCCAATATTGATTCGCCATTCAGATGTAAACACGGAAGCGCTGCACTGCATTCACTATGTCAACAACGTATGACAACAGTTCAAATTGTTGAATAAAGTCATTATTTTTGTTTTGTTTTTGCTCACAAAAAGGATTCTTGTCACTTCATAACATTAAGGTTGAACCACTGTAGTCACGTTGACTATTTTAACGATGTCTTTAGTACCTTTCTGGACCTCAAAACGTGCAATGACGTTGCTGCCTATGTGTGGTTCAGAAACCCTTGGATTTCCACAAAAATATCTTAATTTGTGTTCCGAAGATGAACAAAGATCTTAGGGGTTTGGGATGACATGAGGGTGAGTACTTAATGACAGAAATGTCATTTTTGGGTGAACGAACCCTTTAACTCGCAAGCTTTTGGGAAAATGTGCACATCCAAACCAAAGACAAAAAAAGGGAGGGGGGGGGGGTCAATGGGAAGGTAACGTTTCAAAAGGTACTACGATGTACCATTTGGGTGCCATGTACACTTTAGGTGCTAATATGCACCCTTTAGGGGTAAATGAGTTACAAAGGTGTACCTTTCAAAAGGGTACCATCCCAGTGACAGCTTTTTACTTTTTTTTTCTGAGAGTGTTGAGTATTTTTTATACTAATATTAATACTAATACTGTTTTAATATTTAAATATAAAATATTTTATATTTATATTTTTTATTTTAAAATATAAAATATATTTTATATTTTAAAATATAAAATATAAAAACTAGGTAGGATGAATAGCACCTATCTTCAAATGTTATTATATATTTAATTATATATATATATATATATATATTAAATATATAATAACATTTGAAGTTAAAATGAAAATGTATATTTGTATTTTAATACATAATTACAATATTAATACTAATCTAGTACAGTTTGGGCAATCCATGGATCAGTTCTCATTGCACAACCCAGATTTGTTTATAAGCGAAGCACCTTGACCCCCAGGAGTTAATCAGATCTGGTGATTTCATCCAGCTCTTGCCATTTTTATGTGCAATATGTATCTGACAGTGGTCCAGCATGCCGTATGAGGCTGAGACTAGACTGTTGAAACAGACTCAGATCTTTATACGGCTCCATCTGTGTGCCATAACCAACACTGTGCTGTTCTGATAAACTAGGTAGGATGAATAGCACCTATCTTTATCAGTCTGGCATGGTGGCATCGAGGGTCGTCTGCGTTGTGTTTAATGTGAAGCAGGGAGGGGCCTGTGTTGCTCGAGTGCAATGCCAGGGAATCAGGTTACAAAAAGCTCCTGTTGTGCCCCCCATGCACAGTAATCTGTCCTAATCTGAGTCTGCCTGGCCTTTTGTCTTGGTCAATCTCTGTTAGTCAGTATAATGTGATTTCACACACACACACACAGACTTCCATTGGGTCAGTGTGTGTCTGCGTGTTCACAGCATGACAAAGAAGTGTGTCGTGGTTTCATAGACTAAGGGCTTGTGTTGTCTAGATTAAATATGTGTGGATACAGAATGGATGGAATGGTTTCGCTCTGTTTTGCCTCCCCTCCTCCACCTCTCTATTCCTAGTCTTCGTCTGCCCTCTAAAGGCTAAGGGGCGGCTTGCTTTGCTCCTGACTGATGTGTGGTTTACATGCATGTTAGCTGTAGCTCATCTGTGGCAGAGGTGCAAACATCAGCGAGGGCTGAATTCCCCGAATTGTTGATGTCTGTGCAGGGGGCATAATTACCATCTCTGGCATTTAATACCCCCAGGTGTTTTATTTATCTGCTGAGCAGAGTATCTGACAAATCACGCCAATACCTGGACTCACTTCAATCGTTCGGTGTGACAAATGCGCCAGTATCGTATCAAAACTCCCGGCTGACCACTCCAGCGGCTGCGGGTGCATCTGCATGGCTAAGCGCTGACAGATGTGTGTTTCATGGGCCATTGTGAAGAAAGGGTTGCGGCTGATCGTGCCGTCTGGGGGGAAGGAGATCTGCCCATAGCTTGCATTCATCAGCAGTCGCTGGCGAGCCGCATATTTGTGCGGGCGGTTGAGAAAGCAGGGCGCCGTCTCAGCCTTTGTCACATTCCAGGTTTCGGCCTGTCAGGTATTTGACAGCTCTGGAGCAGGACTGCCGTTAACAAAGTGTGCTACCTGATTCCAATGATGGCGGACGGGCTGTGTTAAGTGTGTATTTTGAAAGAGAAAGATTCTCTCACAAACTCGACAGCGAGGATACATGGAGGATTGTATGTGCTTAAATGACCAAGGTTTATTTATTTAAAGTGTATTTTTTTGTATTCTGGGCTAGTAAAGAACATGGTTTAATAGTAAAATTGCGGTAAAATAGTTGGTTAAACACTCCCATAATATTCTAATATGCTTTATTTATGTTTTTATTTGAATACAGATGTAATATTTTCATCATTTGCTTATGGTGTGGTGTCATGGTACTTATAGTGCGAGATGAAACACTTGAGCGTGACTTAGTGTGTGTGCCTGTTTTGGTATGAATAAAAAGAGATGTTTAAAAGTCTAGTATGTCATGAAGGACACAAGCATTCCCGTTCCCCTTACAGGGGAAAAAAACAAACCTTTTCAGAGCTCGGGTACTATTTAAGTGTGCATAAAACATGTCCTTCTCTCTGTCCAATTTTTATCAAAGTTGTGGAACATCAAGCAGGGGGAAGCTGGAGGCAATCCAAGGCCTCTCCCTTCAACAAAGAAAAGGCATTTGCAGTTTTATTGAATTGTCACTGTATTTGAAAGTCTTACAGTAAGCATTGAAAGGAAGAAGGTGTTTTCTTCCTGTCAAATAACACTTTTTTCCCTAAAGCCTAAAACTTACATGTTGAAGTAGATGTTGAATGCATCTGTCAAGGATTCAGAGAGGTGCACACTGACCTTAAACCAGTGAAGTTCTTGCCTGAGCTCTGGGCAAGGTCTCATCTGTGGAGGGGGGGGTCACAGTGATGACCTGTTCGGAAGAAATTTGTTCTTCTTTTCCTCGATTCTGTCTCATGGACTTGCTCGCTTCTTCAGCTCCTTGACCTCAGCAATCGCTCCGATCCTGGACTTTAAAAACACACTTGTTTCTTTCCTTTTTTTTTTAAACCAAAGTATACCAAGAGTTATCTGTCAGTATAAACAGATTTCCTTAACAAAATAAAGGTACTGTGATGGTTTAATTGAAACAAGGCTAAGGGGATTTTTTTTTTCTCTCTGTGCCCCCATCTTCATTAAAGGGATAGTTCACTCAAAAATGAAAATTTGATGTTTATCTGCTTACCCCTAGGGCATCCAAGATGTAGGTGACTCTTGTTTCTTCAGTAGAACACAAATGATGATTTTTAACTCCAACCGTTGCGGTCTGTCAGTCGTATAATGCATGTCAATGGGAACACCATCTATAAGAGTCGAAAAAACATGCACAGACAAATCCAAATTAAACCCTGCGGCTCGTGACGACACATTGATGTCCTAAGACAGGAAACGATCGGTTTGTGCGAGAAACCAAACAGTATTTAAATCTTTTTTTTACCTCTAATACACCACTATGTCCAACTGATCTGCCGTAGTTTAAAGGATTAGTCCACTTTGAAATAAAATTTTCCTGATAATTTACTCACCCCCATGTCATCCAAGATGTTGATGTCTTTCTTTCTTCGGTCGAAAAGAAATTGAGGTTTTTGAAGAAAACCTTCCAGAATTATTCTCTTTATAGTGGACTTCAATGGTCTCCAAACGGTTGAAGGTCAAAATTACAGTTTCAGTGCAGCTTCAAAGGGCTTTAAACAATACCAGACGAGGAATAAGGGTCTTATCTAGCGAAACGATCAGTCGTTTTCTAAAAAAATACAACTATATATGCTTTATAAACACAAATGATCGCCTTGCACGTGCTTTCGCTTTCCGTATTCTTCAAAAAGCTTACGCTGTATGTCCTACGCCTTCCCTATTTTACTTACAGAAAAAACTGAACTGGCACCGCGTTCGTTCCGTAAGTTGAATAAGGAAGGCGTAGGACATGCAGCGTAAGCTTTTTGAATAATATGGAAAGTGGAAGCACGTGCAAGGCGATCATTTGTAATTTTGACCTTCAACCGTTTGGAGAAACCATTGAATTCCACTATAAGGAGAATAATACAGGAATGTTTTCATCAAAAACCTTTATTTCTTTTCGACCAAAGAAAGAAAGACATGAACATCTTGGATGACATGGGGGTGAGTAAATTATCAGGAAAATTTTATTTGAAAGTGAACTAATCCTTTAAACTACGGCAGAGCGCGTACACACCTCACACACCGGATGCCATGTGTGTATTAGAGGTAAAAATGATATAATTACTGATCGTTTCGTGTCTTAGGACATCAATGTGTCATCACGAGCCGCAGGGTTTAATTTGGATTTGTCTGTGCATGTTTTTTTGACTCTTATAATGCATGTCAATGGGAACTCAATCTATAAGACTGACAGGCCGCAACGGTTGGAGTTAAAAATCATCATTTGTGTTCTACTGAAGAAACAAAGTCACCTACATCTTGGATGCCCTGGGGGTAAGCAGATAAACATCAATTTTTCATTTTTGGGTGAACTATCCCTTTAATTTTGTAATATATTTGTGCACACAATAATCCTGTCTTTTGATAGTGTGACTTTGTCAACACCAAGGGGAAAAGCACGGCAAAGCTTTTTAGCGAGGTGCGGAGTTGTCTGAGCTTTAGCAGAACTGCTGCCACATTAGCACGGGGTTTAAGAGTCAAGTATCTTCAAGAGCAGTTTGCCATAGAAATAGGGAGATCTAAATGTAAACAGAGTCCACTTGACACGGCTGGCATTTGCTAAGCCAAGAGTGAGAGTGTATCGGCTTTACCTTCAGCCACATTAAAGCCACTTTAACTGTGGTCACAGAAGGGAGAGAAAGTCATTTAACCAGTACATATATGGGCATCTACAAGCTCCGTTGTGAAAATCGATGTATTATTCTGAGAAATTTGTTATTGCGAAGAGCTGAAGTTGAAGGAAATGGGTTTGTTGAAGGTTTGTATTATGATTATTTATATAATACATTATGGATCTGTTTCTGTTAATTTTACCTTTTTCTTGATATATTTTTATACCCCTTTGCAAAAACTTCATTTATACAATGCTGGTTAATGATTGAGGCCACACTAAGAGTAAAACACTGAAAAGTATCATGGATACCATGTTTTTCTTGGACATGTACCATGGTATTCTTTGAAATCCCTTTGAGTACCATGTAGATACCATGGTACATATAGTAATCATTCAGTACCATTGTACAATCATTCAGCATCAATGTAGCGTCTCAGTACATCTTTAGTAAGAGCATGTTTATGTTAATCTTTTCAGATGTGTTAACATTAAAGATAGAAATATAACTAACTCTAATATGCCAAACTTTTGAATTTAAACCACTGAAGATCTTTCCTGCCTTAATTACGTAATTTCTTAAGTTTCACTTTGAGTATCACTCAGCCTGTTAATTGTGTGTTAGCATAAGTTAGCTGTGATGCTAGGCTATGGCTCAACATCAGCCAAGTTTCCCTATCGAACTAATGGTGCCTGGAAGATATCTCTTCCTCCTCCTCACAGAGCTGTTGTTTATTTGTCCAACTTTATTTGATTAAAAAAACAAACAAACAAACAAACAAAAAAACATGACTTTAATTACTCAGGATGTCTAGACTGTTTAATAAACTAAAACAATTCAGCAGATTGGATTTTCACATTGAACAATAATGATGACTCAGTTTGCTGTTCACTTTACCCATTGCTAAATATGTTGATGTGACATCACTCACCTAAACAGCGTACATTTTCCAAAGTGTAATGACCTCAACTAGCCCAACCCTGCTGAAAAACAACAGATTAAACCAGCCTAAGATGTTTTCTTGTCTTAAATGGTTTAACATGGTCTAGCTATAGGCTCCTAAGATGGTGTTTAGCTGGTTTAGCTAGTCACTCCCAGCCTGACCAGCTGACAAGTGTCAAAAATCCCCCTAAAATCACCAAACCAAACCAGCAAGCCATCCTCATCTCGTTTAAGCTCTTTTTAGCACTGTAAATAATAAGCAGCCTAGATATTAACTACATCAGATCATGTCAAATGCTTGATGCTGTTGTAAACTTGTACAGTAACTATTGTTTTCTTGTTCCTTCCAGGCTCTCCTCTTCTACAGTTGCGTGACAATGACGGTCAGACCCCTCTGGACCTGGTTTCTCTTGAGGCCCTGCGTGAGGAGCTCCTTCGCTGTGCGGAAGAAGGTGACAAAGCTCTGGACACCCCTTGCTCGCAGGTGCAGGATGTTCCCTTCATAGAGTCCTGCTCATGGGTGCTTAGCTGCCTGTTACTCACCTACCTCCAAGAGCGACACGTACCTACCTACAAAACCCCCCTTACCCCTCTGGACCTTAGTCCCACTGTATGCCGCACCCTGATTCGTCTCCGTCCAGGCACGCTAGCCTCCACCTGGGGAGATTCCTGTGCGGTGAGCCTGGCTGAGGACCTGAGGACTGTGTTGAATTTGGAGCAGTATGTGTCACAGGTGAGCCCCGCACTAAGACGCTGTCATGGGGATCAAACCAGCCTGTTTGTGCAGCTGCTTGAAGATCTGCAGGCGGAGGGGGCGGCACTGATCACTGGACAATCTGAATTTGACTCATTCTAAAAGATTCCCTATAGAGAAACAAGAAGGAATGGGCATGTATTTGACCTGTGGTAAAGCTTTGACTTTTGTTAAAACTAATAGTGGTTTATTTCTTGATGTTTATGCTATAAATTAAGTTTTGAGAATTAAGTACAAAGAATTAATTTTAATTGAGAACTCTACAGTGTGAGTGATTACAGTAAGATTTCTAAATTAATAAGAATTATTATTTGTGCACTGTTTTTTTTTTTTTTTTTTTGGTTAATCAAAACTGGGGAGTATTTCATTTTTGTACAAAAATATTTTTATAAAACACTACAAATTGTGAATGTTATTTAACTGTATTTCTTAATTTTTAATTCTTATATATTTCTTTAACTGTAAAATAAAAGTTTAATAAAATGTATATAAAAGAAAATAAACATAATTTGAAACTTTTAACAATTTTTTAAAGATTAAATTTTTTTTACAACCAGTCAAAAGTGTGGCCATACCTTTCCTACACACTCTTTATTAGAACTATACTCCACATTTTAGTCTTTAAAACTATAAAATAGCGCAAAATGGACATACAAGAATTATGTGGTGACCAAACATGTTAAATCAGAACTGGCAATACTAATATTTTAATGTCTCGATTGCAGCTTAACACACTTTGGACATTGTCAATTAATTTCATAAGATGCATCCTGGGATGCTTTTAAAATAGATTTGAAGTTCACATGAATGCTAGACACTTGGTTGCTTTTTTGTTTGTTTGTTGTTGTTTCCAACTTATTTACTTAAAAAACTTAGAATTCATATGAGAAGATCATGATAAATAACTTTTCACTTTAGCATATATATCTTAGTCCATTAGACAACTCGGCAATACACCTTATCACCACTGTTCTAAATGGACAAACTTAACTTTAGTTGTGAAGCCCAGCCTACAAGATGACATCTCTCAGTTCTCTGATCCAGGATGATGGAGGGAACGCATATGTGTGCCATGTGGGGTTAATAATCAATCCCCTCCAAACAACAGATTCCAGTACAAAAGCAAGAAATCTACCCAAGACCTCCATGAAGAATGAGCCGTTTCCTGATCATGCCCTTTTCAACTACAATCCAAGTGAGTCTCCGGAGGTGACCAGGGATCACGGCTGCTGGGTTTGGGATTAGAACCCAAGACGCTGCGGATGGTCTGAGTCTGACAGCCCAAGAGCGATGGAGGATGCCGAGGTTAATAAATAACAAGCTCAAGTGTTCTTGCTTTCAGCGTGGCCATGATTATTAGCGTCTGGCAACGCGGCCGTTTGTACTAGATCACGCCGTGTGAGACTACGGTGTCATATTGAATAACAGCAGGGATCAGACAGGGAAGAAACATCCAGACTAACAAATGATGGGGGGCCACAGAGGCTGAGAACACAGGGGAGCCCCTTTGGCCCCTGTGGAGGAACACACTGTTCCTCCATCACTCTGAGAGTGTGTGAAGAGCGCTTACATCGTGAGGTGTTCAGTAGGGAAACTTGGCACGTGGTGAAAGCCTTGAAATATAGCAGCACTGGTGAAGGTGTAAGAAATCAATGACTCTTGTGTTTGAAAGATGAAACAGCTTGTACACACCTGTGTGTTTGTCTATAAAAGACCCACCGCTAAGAGCTGATCTAGAGATGAGACCTTGTACCTTCAGTATGCAAACACAATCGCTTTTCAAAGTACTAAAAACTACTTTATATTAATTCAGATGCAAATCACACATCCAGTGTTAGACTAAACTATGTACATTTTAGATGAAAAGCTTAAGCTTAAAAAAGTAAAACATTTTGGGCCTCATTTATAATCTTACAATCATTTCTCAAATCTAGAAGAGTCGTACACGCGTTTTTTTTCGTGCATACATTCGTTCTCTAAATCACACGTACGCACAAAAAAAAAAAAAAAAAAAAAAAAAAGTGCATACTCCTCTCTTCTAGATGTACAATTTATAAATTGCAAATGGTCTTGAAATTGTGTGCATATCTCCACCTTGTAAATGCTGCCTAATTAATGTCATTAACATATAAAAGAACCAGTCAAACGTCCAAATGCTTTACATGAGGATGGTGAGCGACAAGAATGGCTTCGATTTCCAAATACCTGCAGTACTCTGACTCTCTGCCACAAGGAAAAGTGTGTATGTCTACTTAGACCCTGATGTGGCATTAACGCAATTAACCCACATCAAAGACCTTTTTTATAAATATGAATGTTGCCGTGTATTTTAGATCAAATCTGCGTATGGATGTTTTATAAATGAGGCCCTTCATTTCAGCTTAAGTACTAAAATTACTAAAACCGAAATAAAATTATAGCTAAATAGAAATATATAAATAAAAATAAAAAAAATAATACAAATGTAAATTATACATTTTGAAATATAAAAATAAAAGCTAATTCAAAATATGCATAAATACTGTAATAGTATTTAAATAGTAAAACAGAAGTGTACATGTCCTTGTTTACATGCTTTGAGAATTTTTTTTTATTGATGAAAGCAAGCAATAATTATATACATATATAAAAAATTAAACAAAATGTCTTTAAAAGTAATAGACAAATTATTGTAATTATTCATAGTCCATATTTTAGTTTAAGTTTCGTCAACTCTGCCAACTGTTTCAGCCAGTCACAGGGAGCAGTATGACATCACAGGCAACAGGTTTTAAATTTCCACAGACACATTACAATTTCGTAAACATCTGACCACATATATTCTGATTTTTTTTTTACAATAAGAATATTTACAAAAAAAAAAAAAATATTTATGTCAAATAAATAATTTAAAAATCTGGTATAAATGAAAGTGCCTTTATCCTTTTTTCCAATGAATGGATATGTTACATTCTACATAGTTCCCTCTTTACATATATTAGTGCTGTCAAACGATTAATCGCATACAAAATATAAATATATATATATACAGTCAAAACAAAAATTATAGATAACTTTTTTTATATATTTTTACTAGTGGGTGCAGGACACTATAGATAATTTATGTAAGTCAGGATAGCAAAATAAAGTAAACCGTGACATATTATACCCAAAAATTATTCAGACACTTTGACCTGACCATGTTTTGCTTAAGTGTTATCTGACATAATTAAGATCTTTTTTTTTTTGACACAGTTTAACTCTGAGATCTTGTCATATTTTATTTTTTTAAACTATAGTGAATAAACTGTATTAATGAATGAAATGTTCAAGCTGTCTGAATAAATTTTGGTTTGACTGTATGTGTGTATGTATGTATATATATATATATATATATATATATATATCCCCTTACTATATAACTTACTATATAATACTATACTATTTGTTAAATATATACATGTATGTGTATGTATTTATATATACTGTACATAAAAAATACACAGTACATGCGTGTATTTTATGTAAAAACTAACTTTTATTTTGGATGCGATTAATCATTTGACAGCGCTAACTAATTATATATATATATATATATATATATATATATATATATATTCCGAAAAAGATCCACTTTGGTTTGCTTGCAAACACAGCATGTGCACTTTTACAAAACGAAAAGCTTTTGGGATGCAAAAACCATTCACAATAAACAACTCCAATCAACACGTACAGTACACAGAAACACATTCAGGCTTAGAAAACTATCCTTTCTGCTGTTCAGATCATCTGGGTGTTATTGGCTTTTTTTTTTTTTTTTTTTAAACACAAGTCATTGAAGTACCGTCCGTGTCCTGCTCAGTGGGGATTGTGTTGTCTTTGTAATGGAATTCCCTCCAACAAATCAATGGTCTTTCCATAAGATAGATGCGATATGGCAAATGAGAAGTAAGGAGGGAGGCAGAGGGACGAGGCTTGTATCCTTTCTGATGTAGCCCGTGCTGTGATCTTTCATCGCTCGCAATGCCGAGGTCCCTCAAGAGCACCCCGCGGACCCGTCCGTGACCTCCCTCGCAAGCGGATGGATGAAGGAGAGGAAATGACAGAGCGGAATGACAGGAGGAGCTCCAAAAAAGCAGCCCGCGTCCTCCTTTTTCTCCACAGTGGCGTCAGTAAACCTCTGCCCTCCGGTACCCCCCGAGGCCCTAAAGCAGCCTGTCACACACTATCGACTTCTTGTCAAGCAGCCAATCCACAGCAATGAAAACACACACAGACATTCGCCCTTCAAGTTCGGGATTTTTCTAAAGATTTCGGACATTTTTTCCTCTGTAAAACAGGCATGCACGCTCAGCCTTGAGAGTTGAAGATCAAAGTTTGAGTGGGCACAGAAGGTCGGGCGAATGGCTGCAGAGTTGTGGTGCATGGGGAGATGACAGAGGAAGTTGCTTTCAAATGGGAACGTGCCTCTCTCTCCACTCGGTGGCCCAGACTGACATCTTTATTAGTGTAGTGGCACTGCACGGCGTTATGGGAGCAAAGGATGATGCAAGGGTACGTAAACTCCCTAATTCCCACTACGAGGACAACGCTGACACTGCCATGGCTACTATTGGTCAAAGAAGGTTTACAATAAACAATCCCAGCATGCATCATTCATACTGTTAAAAGAACATCAAAACGAAGTAAAGATACTGCAAACCTCACTGTCATGGCTTTTTTTTTTTTTTTTTTTAAGTTGTTTCCATGAGCACTTTAGTTACAGCCATAAATCGGACCGTAACGGGCTCAGCTGTCGACTCTGATAACTGCTGCTCAACAGCTGCGGATAGCTTTAGATATGGCAGTTACCGTGCCGTGCAAATTGTAGGGTGCAAACTGTAACTTAACCACCATCGTTTTCCCTTCTGTAGAGGCGAGGTGTGTCGGCACAGGTGGGCGTATTATCAGCTGATCCTGCTATTTGTGGTTAGAACGGCTCCCTTTGCTGCCGTGGAAGGACACCTTGGCTTTTAGAGCTGTCTGGCTAGTGGCAAGAGCTGACAAATAACCCAGTCTGTTTGACTCTAAAAGGGGTCAAGAGCTTTTGCCGCTCTCCTCGCCACAAAAATAAACCTAAAAAAGGACGGATGGTAATTAACAATGGTCCCGTTTTCACTCTGACCGAGCTCTTTAACTCTCCACGCCGCAGCTGAAACAGAAAAAGAGTAAGGAAGAAAGGCAGAAAGAGGCTGGTTGCCGGGCAGTTCTCTGCTTTTCCTTGGCGTTGGGAGAGCGTCCGTGCGAGGAGACGAGCTATCCTGGGTTATTTTTCTTTCTTTTGTTTGGGCTGTGACTGGGGTCCACTTTCAGCTCTCGGTACTGCACCTGTTAAAACACACAAGAACACACACATGGTCAGGTGGGCGGATTGATAGCTGGGGATGGTGGTGAGGATGAGAAGCATCTGAGTCAAACACAGCAGAGGTTCATTGATGTGGTGCTGGAGAGCAGAGCTGTGCTGTCACACAGAAGGCCACAAGTTAACCATTTACTGCCATTCTACATCTTCACAGTCGCATATGACTGAAAGACACACAATATATATCTATCTATATACACACACACACACACACACACACATGCATTATCTGTTTTCAACACTGATAATAAGAAATGTTTCTTGAGCAGCAAATCATCATATTAGAATGATTTCTGAAGGATCATATGACACTGAAGACTGGAGTAATGATGCTGAAAATTCAGCTTTGGCATCACAGGAATAAATTATATTTTAACCAAGTTAAATAACATTTTACAAAGTTATTTGAAATTGTAATAATATTTTACAATATTACTGTTTTAATGTATTTTGCTCAAATAAATGTTTTTCAAAAACCTACAAATTGCTGCCATGATACCGTTCCATCAAAAATCATTAAACAGACTTTTGAGTTTATCGGCCCAAGCCTATTGACATTAATAAATAAAAGTCTTACAGCAGAAGTAGTTCCTGCAAGTTTTAAACATGCCATTGTAGAGCCCCTTTTGAAAAAATCAAATTTAGATCCGAGTATTTTATCAAACTACGGTCCCATTTCTAAATGACCTTCTTAGAAAAGGCTGTTTTAAATCAATTACAGGCTTTTCTAGTTCAAAACAATATCTTTGAAAAGTTTCAATCTGGATTTAAAGCAAACCACAGCACAGAGATGGCCTTGCTCAAAGTATTAAATGACATTTTAACTTCAGTTGACTCTGTAATTTTAATTTTACTAGATCTAAGGGCAGCATTTGAAACTATTGATCACGATATTCTTATTACTCATTTAGAAAAGACTGTGGGTATTCGAGGCACGGCTCTTGAGTGGTTCAGATCATTTCTTTCTAATAGGACCTTTTCTGTTAATATCAGTCAATCTTATTCAAAATCTGCTCCATTGAATTGTGGTGTTCCCCAGGGTTCAATTCTTGGTCCAATTTTGTTCTTACTGTACATGCTGCCCTTAGGTTCTATTTTTAAAAGGCATGAAGTTTCTTTTCATTGTTTTGCTTACGATACTCAGGTGTATCTACCTTTACAGAAACAGGACAAGAGGACAATTACATCTCTACTAAATTGTCTGCATGAAGTTAAACTATGGATGTACGCAATTTTTTTAAATTTAAACGAAAGTAGGACCGAGGTAATTTGGTTCGGAAACTCTGAGTCTCAAGTCCTCTCTGATTTGGGGAACTTGGCTCCTTTCTGTAAATCAGTAGTTAAGAATCTTGGGGTTCAGTTCGATGTCTCTCTGAAATTTGATAAACAGATCAACTCGGTGGTTAAGTCTTGTTTCTTTTAATTCCGATTATTAGCTAAGGTAAAACCGTTTCTGTCACCTAGCAATCTTGAAAAAAGCTTATTCATGCCTTTATTGGACTACTGTAATTCTTTGTAAGCGGATGTGAGCCAATCGCTGTTAACTCGCTTGCAGTTGGTGCAGAATGCTGCTGCTAGATTGCTGATGGGTGTTCGTAAACACCAGCATATAACACCTATGTTAGCTACTTTACATTGGCTTCCAATCCACTACAGGGTCGATTTTAAATTACTTATCTTAGTATATAAAGTCTTACACAATCTGGCTCCCTCTTATTTAATTGATCTTTTGCATTTACACAAACCTCAAAGGAATCTAAGGTCATCAAACCAGATGATTCTAGACATCCCTAGGACTACAAGCGTTGGAATAGCTTGCCTTTATATCTTAGACTTTTACCTACATTGGGTTCTTTTAAAAGAAATTTGAAATTGTATTTACTAGAGTTAGCCTTTGGCTCAACACTGAGTAAACAAAGTGGGTCTCGTTCTTTGCTATGATGTTTGTTTTACTTGCTTATTTATTTATTACTCTTTTTCCTTCTGTGCTGTTGGTCTCCTTTTTATTAGTTACTATTTGTACAGCACATTGGTCAACCTTGTGTTGTTTTAATTGTGCTCTATAAATAAATAAAACAAACAAACAAAAACATTAACATTTTACCGACCCTAAACTTTTGGGCTTTATTGTATATTGTAGGTCTAAAAGAAAAAAAAATATTTCCTATAATGTTATAAGTGTTTACTTTTTTGCGTATTTGCTATCATTAAATTATAATTATGAATTTATTGGTGTGTACAGTAGTGTATTTCATTCAATATTAAGAAAGTATAAAAATTTGTTTATTAAAAACTTTGATTAATAATTCATTTACTGCTTGACCCAAAATGTGGGTGTGTATTTATGTATACAGTATACAGTTGTTGATCTCACATTGCTTGAATTGAATCAGTTAAGAGTCTTCATCTTCAGTCTCACTATTTGAATGACACACAGAGTTGCAACCTACACAGCTGCCTATCTAGGTAACAAGGAAGCTCACTAGGTTTAGCAACAGAGCAGTAAGGGGAAATATACCAGCTCAATATTCACAGGGTTGTCACCATACTAGAATTCACTTTCAGACAAATAAGACAGCAAGACTGTCAAGTGCCTCTGAGAGAAACAGACAGATCACTGGTTTTCCCTCAGATCTGGCCCTCAAACTGACTGACGTCATGCTTAGACTCCCTAGAAATGTGGTCCATGTACTGCCAACTCAGCAGAAACATCAGTCACCACCTACACTGAGGAGTGTGTCCATCTCACAGCCATCCATCTTGTAGGTGTGAGATTGGGTTTGCCTGTGCCACATTCAAACACGGCATCAATGTGGTCCACAAAGGACTTTAGTGATGTAGTGAGGATGAAAAATCTTCAATTCACTTTTCTCCTAACTGAGTTTGTCTGCTTCGTAGTTTGCATGCAGCTTTTCATCAGGACACAAAGGAAAAATGTACTATAAGCATGGAAAATTGAAAGCATCAAATTAATTGACCAAATAAATTGACAATTAGAAGTACAATAGATTTTTTTTTTTTTTTTTAAATGTCTCTTATGCTCACCAAGGCTGTATTTATTTGATCAAAAATACACTCTAAAACCCAAATTTAGGTAAAATATGGACAAACCCAGCCGTTGGGTTCAATTTTTAAATTCATTGTTTAGCTCAGTGGTGGGTTTATCCATATTTGTCCCAAATATGGGTTGAAACAACCCAGCATTTTTCAGTGTACAGTAAAAACAGTAATATTGTGAAATATTTTATATTTTAAAATGTAATTTAAATTAAAAATGTAGTCAGCATCATCACTGCAGTCTTCAGTGTCACATGATCCTTCAAAAATCATTCTAATATGCTGATTTGGTGCTCAAGAAACATTTCTTATGATCTATGTTGTAAAGTTGTGCTGATTAACATTTTTGTGAAAACCATAATACTTTTTTCCCAGAATTTTGATAAATAGAAAGTTTAAAAGAAGAGCATTCTGTAACATTGTAAACATTTTTACAGTCACTTTTGATTATTTCAATGCATCCTTGCTGAATAAAAGGACTTCTAAATCTAACTGACCACAACCTTTTGAATGGTAGTGTATATATTAATTTAGTATTATATATATATATATATATATATATATATATATATAAAAAAAAAAAAAAAAAAAAATTGCTAGTTACTTGCGAAGGATTTTTTTTACGCTAGTGCTTCTACAGTTTATGAACTGGGTCAATCATTTTAAACTAAAAATTTAAATCCTCTGTATAGTGTACCTGTGTACAAAATAACTCAATGAAAAAATACTACTATTATGTACATTTAATCAGATTAAGCACATAACTGAATTAATTCAATTAAAAATTGTAATCAATGCCAATTCAATTTTACTGTAGTCAATTTTAAAATGACAGCCTTAATAAATAATAATTCAGGGTTGTCAATAGGGTCCATAGCTGCAGCTAGAGAATTTCTGGAGGATTTCAGAGCGGCCTGGCATTCGTCGTCTTCAAAGCGCGCTTTAAATTGCAGCCTAACGGGGTCATTATTTTCGTATTCACTTTAAACATATCAGGGTCGCATCTGACTTCAGAAGCCTCCCTTGAACTGCATGTAAACAAAAGTTTGCGTGTCAAGGTGAGGCGATGAAGATCGACATTAGTGAATCTAATGGAAGAAAAGAAATGAAGGCAAACAACAATAAAGGCTCAATCAAAAGTAGCGCTATAAAGAGTGTGTGGCACGTCAGAGGCTCTATTACACTTAACTGCTGACAGTTATGCCACCCTGTATGGTGCAACAAGCACTGCAGCTTTAATGACAGAGAGCTGTCCCACCCAAGATAACACGGCACACTAGTTAGAGTCAAAGAAGCATGGGGAGAAAGTAAAAAAGGGAACAATACAAAGAAAAGAACTTTAGTAGTTGGAATGAGGGGGGTTAAAGTGACTACGGTGAGATAGCAATTTGGAGCAAGTGCCGAGCACAAAGAGAACATCCGTGGAGACGATGGGTAAAGACCTTGCGCTGCTCAAAGGCTGCTCCACCCTCGCTCCGCTCCCCCATGTTGACAGTTGCACTACAAAACACACTTTGAAGTGTGCTCTTGTGGAGGGGGCGCCACATGCGCGAGCGTTTCGTTTAGCGGTGTCAGACGCCGTCCCGGGACCTGCCGCAGCAGAGTATGCGACGTCGCCACGCTGCTAAGCGTGGATCGGGGTTTGAAGCCACATGGGCGACAGGCAAATATAAATAAGTAAATGAAAGCTGAACATTTTTAATGATACTATTCTATGCTGTTTATAGAGAAGGAGAGATATCTCGCCTGCTTCATCTCCAGTGACACCTAACCTTGCATTAGGGGCATTAAATGCTCCTCTAGAAGAAAAAAAAAATGTTCAGAGACGCCCACAAACAAGCTCACTTCCATTGTCGAGAAAAAAAAGAAAAAAAATGTTTCGAGGTGAAAGAGAGTGGAAAGGCACTGAGGAAAGTTTCTCCTAACTTTTTATTTTCCTAAGGTAAGGTGCATGCTAATTGCTTGTTCAAACTCTAAATAGAAACCCCTGGTGCAGCAAAGACAGGCCTTTGATATGCACGACTGAGGAAAGTTTCAGCACCTACACAACCAACAGGACATGCTCTCTTCTCAGACAGAAAAGTTAAACCTTGCTAGTGTCATGCTCTACTATTTGAGCCTCAGGAATTCAACATTATATACAGTATTTACACAGAGGACCAATATATCCTGTTCGTCCACTTTGTGCTGCCAAATAGTGCAGACCTGCCAAGGCATGGACTCCACTAGACCCCTGAAGGTATCCTGTGGTATCTGGCACCAAGACATTAGCAGCAGATCCTTCAAGTCCTGCAGGCTGCGAGGTGGAGCCACTGTTGGTCAAACTTGCACATCCCACAGATGCTCAATTGGATTGAGATCTGGGGAATATGGAGGCCAGGGCAAAACCTTGAACTCTTCATCACGTTGCTTAAACTATTCCTGAAGAATGTGTGCAGTGTGGGAGGGTGCATTATCCTGCTGAAAGAGGCCACCAGGGAACACCATTGTCATTAAGGTGTGTACCTGGTCTGCAACAATGTTTAGGTAGGTGGCACGTGTCAAATCTACGCCCACATGAATGGCCAGACCCAGGGTTTCCCAGCAGAACATCACATTCCATTCACTGGCTTGTCGTCGTCCCACACGCAGTGCGTCCTGGTGACATCACTTCCTCAGGTAAACAGCACACACGTACACAGCCATCAATGTGATGTAAAAGAAAACGGGACTCATCGGATCAGGTGACCTTCTTCCATGGCTCCAAGGTGCAGTTCTGACGCTCACATGTGCATTGTAGGCACTTTTGGCAGTGGACAGGGGTCATCATAGGCACTCTGATTGGTCTACATTATTATTATATGTGTATGTGCCCACCTAAGACAACACAGCACACTAGTTAGTCAAAGAAGAGTCAATCTGGCCTAGAAAGATTGGCATCTTTGTGCTTGGAGTCAATTGTTTTATTTGTGATAATGCGATGAAACATGCCAAATAGTGTGAAGAAATTATAAACACATGCAAAAACAAGAGATAATCAACAAAATATTAGTAACTGATTGTGTTGTAGGTAGTCAATGTATGCTTTTTCATGTGAGCCTTTTTGTTTTCTATGCATTTTATTTTGTTTGTTTACATAGATAAAATAAAAAAGGTAGCTTTTATCTTTTTTTCAGATAAATACCTTAACCAAGTTTAGTGTTTTGTCCTTTCCTCATATTTAAAAAATATAAAATATTTCCTCATACTTTGATGGTTTATTCGAAATTGTAGGGTCATTAAAAACAAATATCTCCTCTAGACATCACTTTGTCCATGGATGGATGGATGGATGGATGGATGGATGGATGGATGGATGTATGGATGGACGGACGGATGGATAGAGGAGCTATAGATTGAAGCGCAAGAAAAAATAATAAAACAATAAATTCTAACATTGGGTTAGCACTCATTATTAAACAAACAATTTGAAAATATTAGCTTAGAAATAGGGGATGCTTCCTCTGTATTACATACATGCCCGCTGCAAGCTATTTCATAAAGTGTAGGGGACAAAATCAGCCATGTCCATAAATGAAGGCAGTGTCCTCAGAAAACAGACAAATTTTGCTATTGTTTGCCCTCTTTTCTTCTCAAGTATGTGCCCTTCGCAGGTGATGAATTGGCTGAGAGCTGAATCGCACGGCTGCGGCTGCATTTTAATCTCAGCATTTGCATAGGCCATAATGGAGCCCTTGGCGTGCTAATTGCTAGCGTCCCAGTTACGCACGCAGTTCCTCCATTGGCTAATGGCACCATAAAGCATGCGACAGGACACGTCTTAGACACCTGGTAGAGAATTTTAAGTTGGTAATGCCGGTTGGCCTCATTTAAGAGACAAAGTATTGCATTATATCAGACTGTGCTTTATTCAAAGCAGTGAGGCAGGCACACAGCAGGTAAAGATATTCTCAGAGGGGTCTATAGGCGGATACATGAAAAGAACATAGAGTGTGTAAACTGGGAGAGTAATTCAAAGTGAATACGCACCTCACAGCAGGTTTGACATATCACGGGTCTCCTGCAGTGCACTTAAAAGGCCATGGGCTCAGTGAACAGAGGTGGTATGTATTAAGATTTACAAACACACCTTAGAATAACCACAGCACTTGTGTATAGTGTACACTTAACCTGTCTGCTCTTCACAACACCTTCAACGTGGGCAATTAATAAAGTAATTTAATGAATGTATCCATTTAAAGGGCATTTTCCAAAAGGAGAAAAGGACAGCAGTGCCTTCCCAAAAAATCTGGAGGAGAAAGTAATCAACAGTCCAAAAATATATTACAAAAAGTGTGAAACCACTAATTTAGTAGAAGTGTCCAACAGCGACACCAGCGGATAAAGTTTCAGAGGGAGGTCTTAAGCTCACTGTTTTGAAGTATGGTGTGGATTTGAGAGTGAATGGAGAAAGAGAGGTACATAAAATAAAATAATATAAAATAAACTGTGATGGACTATCTGTCCGTCAAGGGTGTTTCCCTACCGAGATTCTGGAATACGCTCCAGCATCCCTCTGACTCTACATAGGACAAGCGTTTTGGAGAGTGGATGGATGGAAAATAAAATAATTGCAATTAATATAATAAAAATAACAAAAATTGGCAAACAACAGCAAGTAGTACACATAAAAGTAAATAAAACATAATTGTTACTGTATTAATGCTGTTATAACTTTTGTTATTTGTAAAGTAAGTAAAAATATTTAAATTTAAGAAATAACCTTCATAAATAGTGTGCTTATATGATAATATTATAGTATAATAATATATCAGATGTTTATTGTTAAGTTTGGTAAATGGTATTCTTTTAACCCAGTAATTGTGTAAACATCATATGGACCTGGAACATTAAAGGATTAGTTCACTTTCAAATGAAAATTACCCCAAGCTTTACTCATCCTCAAGCCATCCTAGGTGTATATGACTTTCTTCTTTCTGATGAACACAATCTGAGTTATATTAATAAATATCCTGACACATCCAAGCTTATAATGGCAGTGAACAGGACCAGCAAGTATGAAGCTGAAGAAAGTACATCCATCCATCATAAACATACTCCTCACGGCTCCAGGGGGGTAAATAAAGGCCTTCTGAAGTGAAGCGATGAGTTTGTGTAAGAAAAATATTATAAAGTAAATAAAGTAATTATAAAAAGTTATAAAGTAAAATATCTAGCTTCCGCCAGACCACCTTCCATATTTAACTTACGAAGAAAGTGTAACGCCTCTCGCAGTTCAAAACACATACAGTATGTCCTACGCCTTTCATATTCAACTTAGAAAAAAAAAAAAAAAAAAAACTGACGTGACATCAGTATATAGTTATATAACTCAGATTGTGTTCATCAGAAAGAAAAAAGTCATACACCTAGGATAGCTTGAGGGTGAGTAAATCTTGAAGTAATTTTCATTTTAAAGTGAACTAACCCTTTAATTTACATTGGGAGAAAAAAAAAATAAAGCCAGAGAGGGGAATTTGCCTCCTCCTTTCAGTCCATAACACGCCGCTGGTCTGTATCCAGCGAAATGCATATGCATATACACCTTCTGTAGCCCCGCCCCTTTTCAGCGCTCGTTGCATTCTGTCTTCCGGTTTGAATTTCCACAGCATGAATTTATGATCTTACGGATTTATGAATGAACTGCTCGTTTTAACATCTTCCCAGTCTACTGACATTTGTTATGACATCCGCTTCAAACATTACAATGCTCATTATAACTTTCGTTAACTCGTATAACTTCGTTAACCAGCTAATTACTCTTCGACAGTGATGCCATAGAAATATACAGAGCTACCGCTACAATGGAAGTTCAAACACAAAATTCTAAAGATGGCTGTGCATTTGTTTCTGTGCCACAC
This sequence comes from Ctenopharyngodon idella, assembly GCF_019924925.1. Taxonomy (NCBI): domain Eukaryota; kingdom Metazoa; phylum Chordata; class Actinopteri; order Cypriniformes; family Xenocyprididae; genus Ctenopharyngodon; species Ctenopharyngodon idella. The sequence goes on along the minus strand of NC_067224.1, from coordinate 15,551,107 downwards.
AAGGTCTATATGAGCAGCACACTCAAAATAAAACAAACAAGGTGAGTTAAGAAATGCACCCACAGAGCTGTGGGAGTTGTAAGTTCCCATTCAAAGACACTCTGTACTCACAGACTGCAGCATAGATGCCCTTTATATAAAAAGTCATTAGAAGCTCATCAGTTCATGTTGTTCTGAGGCACCTCCAAATGATCTGTAAAAGAGGCAATGCTGGCCTCTCTCGGCCTTGCAGGGCTTTCATCACGGGACTGTGCGGGAGGCGCGGGTCACGTCAGAACCTCAAAAATAGCCCTCCATTTTTCATTTGTACAGAACGTTCGGGCCCCTGGGCATGTGCAGATCACACCCCGATACAGGGACGCTTTGTTTAAGTCTCTGAGGTCCCACAGAAGCGCAGCCTCCACCCCGCCCATTGTCTCTAACCCAGAAAACAGAGGTGAACGGACCTCCACGGGCAGTTGTGCGATGCAGAGCGGAACGTTCCGCGCATCATGCTGATGTTCAAGTACTTTTCTGGACTGTCCTAAATCAAAAGCTGGAACAGGGCACAGAAAGCCCACGGCGCCCTGCTCTTCTGAGCGTGAACCTCACCGAACATCATTAGCCAGGTCTACTCCGGGCCTCCTACCTGCAGGGACCTTCTGGGCTCCAGGTGTTTGGGGTAAACGCACCTTAGCGACCTAGCCACATCGGGCTAATTTAGAGCAGGCTACCTGCAGCTGCAGGGCCGATGTAAAGCCACGCAGGGGCTGGGGATTACGACTCTATAGAGATCAAAGCCTGCCCGCCGCCCCGGGCTCATCAAAGGCGAGCGTGTCTGTGCTGATGTGGCAAGCGATTGGTCCTGGATCAGAGCCCTGTGTCACCCCCGCCGTCAGCACCGCAGGGTTTATCCCGACACAGAGGAAGCACGATAACAGGCCGGGCTTGTGTTTACGAGCTCAGGTTTTAATTGCAGTTAAACGCCAGCACCTCGCTGCTCCAACAGAACGCTGTTGATTACGAACGGGACAATGGGGCGGGCCACATAACTCAGATCTCACGGTTAATATAGAAGCAGACCGGGAGAGGATTACTGCTTTACACTCATTACGCTCAATAACAAAGCATGACTCAGTACAACACAGCAAGAAGTCTATAAATCTACAGAGAGACACGTGCAGATTGAAAACATCACAAGTCATTTACATTCAACTTAACTAAACGAAATTTATGAAACACATTCCTCATGAAGGCTAACAAGGATAAGAATATAATTGGGTGTTTCTTCACCTATGGATATCACAGGAGGTAAAATCCAAAAGGTAGATTTGTGGACTTCAATAACACAAATAAATATTTTGATATAAAATATTGCTTGTTTACTTTTTGTTAACAATATGAATATACTGTACATATATCACAGAAAGTGTCTCTTTTTTAAAATTGTATTCTATACCATAGTGTTATTCGTACCAAATTAATAATTTCTCAAATTATGTATTATGTTTTATATAATATGACAGTGACAGATAGATAGATAGATAGATAGATAGATAGATAGATAGATAACAACAACAACAGAGACAGTTGTTATTTAATTTTAAATATTAAATTTAAAAAAGTAAACATTTTAATCAATAAACATTGCTTAGATCACTGTTTTAGATTATCTTAAATCATGGTACATAAAAGTACTCCTAATTACACCAAATTACAAAGAGTAAAATCAATATAATATTAATTAGCATTATATGTATTTCCACAGAATAAAGTGCCATTATAGGTATAAAAGTTTAGGTGAAGTTTGTTTAAAAAGTCAACATCTTGCACTCTTTCCATGGTAATGAGTCACAAGGCTGTCTGTGATGACAAGAATAGAATTCCCTGATTCTGCATTTATGCATATTACCATGAGCGGAAAGAATAAATTAAAGGATAGAAAATGGAACGGGGAGCCAGAAAACTATGCACAAATACATTCTCACACAGCAGAACCATCTGAGTTCATTGTTATTATTTTATTATGTTTGCTAAGGCTAGCATCACTATTACTGTTGCTCATTTTTAAAGTTGGAGATTGAAACAAACCAACAGAAACTAAGTTTTAAACTTTAGTGCATAACTTCTCCTGCACTATTTGTGCTACAGACAAAAATGACCCCTCAAATCATGAGTATTGTAGAGAGGTGTGAGACATGACATAATCTGAATACATACAGGTGTTACAAAACAGAGTTTCAATTTTGGGGTAACCGTCATAAAGTCGGGGTGAATGTTGGAAGGAATAACCTACCACTTGAACGTCTGAGGGCACTCGGGACAGGAAGTCCAACAGCTCATTGTTGTCGATGCTGTATGGGTCTCGCAGTTTTTTGGTGAACTTGTTCACACCTGAAAGTTGAAACAACAGTGGTGAATATAGGCCTCACAGATTGCAGTTCAGAAGGACCTTATAAGATCCTGTACAGATTCTGAATCCTCGTCTTTTTACTTTAAAGTATAAGCTGCTATGGAGCTGACAGAAGCTCTGCTCTCTGACCTTGTAGAGCCTCTGATCTGAACACTGTATGAAAGAGCACACAGGGCATTAGCTACTAGTGAGTTTGCCCTGAGCTCTGCAGTTTGCTGTCCTCCCTGCTGTTCTGGTGGCGAGTCTCTGGAGCATGAAAACTTAAACTGCCACTAAACTCTGTGACCTCCTGCAATAGGCCATTTGCAATTCTAAAACACGCTTTATGTAACATGCTACTCTGTCTCATGTTATTTCGTCATGACAGATTGTAAGTGTAATGGACGACAGCTCACCCCAGGCCAGAACTATGTATCTGATAGGAACGTAGTACACCACAAGAGTGGCCGCACACAAGGCCACTATGGCCAGCCAGCTGAGGAAAGGCACAGTCCAGTTGAAAGTACTGAGAACAGAGAAAAGGATGAGTGTGATATATGTACACAGATTTACACCTTTCTACACCAGACGTGAAAACGATCAAAAAAATAACCCATTATAATCAGTGATACTGTCTACACTGGATGCAGCACAAAATGAAGACACTCCAAAAAACTGATGCCCCATTCTATTTCTGATATACTCCATGCAGCTGCGCTACTTCCGACAACAGGACAAATGGATTTGGAGCTGTCACTTTGATGCATCCAGTGTAGACACCATAAAGCTCCAACAATGGTCAAACCTGGTGTAGGCACAACATTACACTTTTTCATGTGAGTTGGGCCTTACAAAATTATACTATAGTTGCAATATTTTATGAAAACAACAGTTATAACAACACCTTTAAAACAATTTTGTTTCGACATACACCATGTCAGTACAGTATTTTTTTTTTTTTTCCTTCGTTTTTTTAAGTAACTTGGTGTACCAGGTAAATATCATGGCACACAAAATTTATAATGATTCAGTGTCATGGTATATATCAAGGTACAGTAATACTATCTTATACCAATGCTAGGTTATATGAAAGAGTGGTAAATTCTGTAAGGGGTCAAAATAGAGGGTTATAGCTGCTAATTCTAATTCGAATTGCACTATAATAACATACACAACAACAAAAAACATCCTCATTAATACTTTTATCTGGTTTTCCACTTTTTCTAGTGAGGTCTTCATTGAGATTCATGCTTAAAACAAGGAAAAAAAAAATGCTAACAGGGTAAAAACGACCTAAATTCAAGATACACTACCATTATGCAAAGATTGAGGTCGGTAAGATTTTTTAAAAATGTTTTTGAAAGAAGTCTCTTCATGGCCGATACAAACATACAGTAAAAACAGTAATATTGTGAAATATTAGTAGAATTTAAAATATCTATTTTCTATTTTAATACATTTTAAAATGTAATTTATTTCTGTGATGGTAAAGCTGAATTTTCAGCATCATTACTGCAGTCTTCAGTGTCACAGTGTCCTTCAGAAATCATTCTAATATAAGAAACATTTCTTATTAATGTTGAAAACAGTTGTGCTGCTTAAAGGATTAGTTCACTTTGAAATGAAAATTAACCCAAGCTTTACTCACCCTCAAGCCATCCTAGGAGACTTTCTTCTTTCTGATAAACATAATCGCAGAAATATTAATAAATATCCTGACGCATCCGAGCTTTATAATGGCAGTGATGGGGATCAATGAGTATGAGCTGAAGAAAGTGCTTCCATCCACATCCATCAATCATAAATATGTGCTCCACACGGCTTCGGAGTGTTAATAAAGGCCTTCTGAATCTAAGTGATGCGTTTGTTTAAAAAAATATCCATATTTAAACAAGTTATGAAGTAAAATATGTAGCTTCCGCCAGACCGCCTTCCGTATTGAAGTTACGAAAAATAGGGAAGGCGTAGGATGTAGTGTAAGCTTTGTGAATTGCAAGTTTTACACTTTCTGCGTACGTTGAATACGGAAGGCGGCTTGTGCGGAAGCTACATATTTTACTTCATAACTTGTTAAATATGGATTTTTTTTTTTTACACAAACGCATTGCTTCGATTCAGAAGCAATGCATTTATTAATTATAAATGTCTTTACCATCATTTTTCATCGATTTAATCTGTCCTTGCTGAATAAAAGTAAAAACAAAAATCTTACTGACCCCAAACTTGGTAGTGTACATTCTCTAAAGAAAAGTTTTGCCTTTTAGGTAAATTTATCTTGGTTAAGTATGTTTACACAAGGATGTTTGGGAAAACAAGGCAAAAGTACTGATTAGGAATATGACTTTTGCATTGTAAGCAAGTGTGTGTGTTTGTTTGAGTAAGATGTGACAGAGGTTGGCACGGTGGTGCCCACGTGTCTGCTCAGACACAAGCAGCGAGAGCTGAGACTTACTTCTTTATCCTCTCACCATAGGAGGCCACTTCATCCAGAGCATTCTGTACACTGATACACACATCCTGAATGGCATACAGCTTGTTCATGAAACCCTTTCTCTCTGAGTCCTGAAAGAATGAGAGGGAGAGAGAAAGAGAGGCTGGGCAAATGTATTTCCACACAGCTGAAAGAGCATGAGGACCATCAAAGGCTTGGTGAGCTCTTTCTCTCTCCAAGTTCTCCATTCTGCAATAGACATGTTTAAAATTAATCACACTTTGTGTATCAAAAAAGAGAAGAATATTTATTCTAATACTTTCTTCAGAGAGAACTAGCTATGTTGGGTAACCAGGTTTTACAATGGTGACATCATTGTGGCCATCACCACCATCATTACTTTGAGCACTAAAAATCTTTTCTTTTCAACTTTTGATGTTCTTGAACTTCAACTTCAAAAAAAAAAAAAAAAAAAAAAAAAAAAAAGAAAAAAGAAAGAAACTGGCCACATGAACCTCAAAAGTAGGCGTCAGTTCAATGTTTCCACAGTCAAAAGGCTCTGATTTTAATCTTACAATAAGAACAGTCATGCAACAGTTGGGCTGACACAGAATGTAGTGACTGAGTGTGGACACAGACAGACTGTTGTAGTGCATTGATGTGCTGAGACACACAAACACGTACCCTTCCACACGCACCTTAACCCTTAAAGAGAACGTTCACACAAAAATAGAAATCCAGTAATTATTTGCTTATCCTCATGCAACACGACAGAGTAGCCTGGACAAAACATCTCCAAAACATCTCCTCTGTGTTTCACTGAAGAAAGAAAGTCATACAGGTTTGGAATGACACAAATTATGACAGTGAACTATTCCAAAAAAGTACAAGATTAAACTCAAATTTCATCTATTTAACCTACATAGATCTGCACATCCATTTCCTTCTATCGGACAACGTTCTGAAGATAAAAACTGAAATCTTGGCCTATTAGTGATGGGAAAAATCAGCTACATCCAGATTCCCAAACCCTGACACAGGCTATGCCCCTCCGGAGGGCCTACACAAATGGACTGGCAGCACTTAAGAAGAACAAAATGTCCTGGTGAAATGGACCTAGTGGGAGGGCACTGCCATCCAGCAGTGAGCATCACTATGCCTTTGCCCTGGGTCTGCTTTATGAGAGCTCCAGGCCTCTGCTCAACCCTGCCCAGGTTTATCTGGAAGCACTTCAGTCGCCATCCTCAGGCCTTTCATGGAGATCAATTGAAATGTCACTGCAGCGGATCATGTCCACAATGAGACGACCAGCTACTGAACCTCTGGATCAAAACCCACTGTGCAAATCAAAGCAGCAAAAGAGGGAGCTGGAGTTCACACATAGAGACGCTAACATAAGACACATCTATCTCTTTTGTGTGTGTTGTATAAAGGAACGCAAGTGGGTCCTACAAAATATTTGCATTTAAAGGAATAGTTCATCCAATGTTGTGTCATGTTGTTTTTAAAATCATCTTTTATGTTCCACAGAAGAAATTCATACAGGTTTGGAATGACGCAAGGGTGAAGAAATGGTGACTTCTTTCATTTTTGGATAGAATGAACCTTTTAAAACACACCTACACTCTGAAAAATGCTAGGTTAAAAACAACCCAAGTTGGGTTGAAAATGGACAAACCCAGCGAATGTGTTGTTTTAACCCTGCGGTTGGGTTAAATGTTTGCCCAACCTGCTAGGTAGTTTTATTTAACCCAACTATTGTTTAAAAGTTACTAGTGCTGGGCGGTATACCGGTTCATATGGCATACCGGTTTCAATTTTGAGACTGATATGTATTTTTCAAAAACCGCCATACTGGTGTGTAGCTAAAAAACAGCTGCTGTATCTATTCAATGGCCATGAAGCGCAATGTAGAGCGTATAGAGATCAGACTTCTATTAACTGCATACCCTAATGGAAACAACTTTATACACAACAATAAATAACTCTCTTTAATACTGCAAATACCATGTAGAGTCATATGATTTCCGCGATTCAGAAAACACGGATGACAGTTAATGTTAGTTAATGACAGTTAAAAAAATAATTTTTTGGGTTCATTTTAAGCAAGCCATATATTAATTTTTAAACAATAGTTGAGTTAAATAAAACTACCCAGCAGGTTGGGCAAACATGTCCATTTTCAACCCAACTTGGGTTGTTCTTAACCCAGCATTTTTTAGAGTGTACTATGCTTAAATGTGTAGCAGGTTTTTGCATGGTTGAGCCACAGTCTTCATCTATCTGTCCAAGCCCAACTCCTAAATGAATTTTTGTAGGTTTAAATACACATCATGTGTCGGCTCTGAAAGACAGAGGTGACGCAAGCGCACAACAAAGAGGCTAATTGTAGTTCGATTAACAAGTTAACAAGCAGGAAATGTCTACAGTCCAACTTTAATCTGTTCTCAATCTGTCTGACTCCAAGGCCCCTCTTTGTTCAAGACAATATTCAAATGCCCTCTTATTTGAGATGATATGTACCTCTGGTGCTTCTGTTATAAGGAAAAAAAAAAAAAGGGCAGTTTAATGTTGTTTAATCTTTACTGGTTCAGGACCCCTAGTTGAAAACCACTGTTTTCTACCAACAGAACAGATATGTAAAAGGTTATGATATACAACTCATGCCACCAGTGAAGCAATGAATGAGACTGGTACTGGAATACCATCCCCAAAATGAAGAAATACGCTTATAATACAGAGATGGGTCTTAGGAAAAACCAGATCAAACTGTCTGTACTTCCTCAACACACACACACAGTGTCCCATCCATCTCCCACGCTTTGTACTGGATCCCACACTTGAAAAATGAAGCCCAATATGGCCTGCATAACCACATCGCCTTCCCAAAAAGCCACACAAGACAAATAGATATAATTAGACCGCGTCCCAGGGTTATTTTTCTTAGCAAATATTTAACAAGACTCCCCTGTCCGGACTCCCATCTGGTTTGCGTTATCAAGCGAAACAAAAGTCCAACATACCCTCCATTGTATCGGCTGCTATATGAGAAAAGAAGACTTTGAGGGACAAGGTATCGGTGTGTGTGCATGTACGAGCGAGCGAGTGAGGGTGGAGGTGCAGGTCATGGGTCTCTACAGTCTAAACCATTACCACATGGCCCTCAAACCATGAGCTAACTCCGATTTCCTGCCTTCAAAAGTGGATTGAGGAAGGCAGGAGGTTGGAATAACACTAGCCTGGGGAGAGGCTTGTTTTCACTGCTCCTCCGCACTTCTCGCACACACACATAAACACGCTCACACCGCTACGAGCCGAGGAGCAACCTGCTGCAGAAGAGCCCGCTGTGGATCCTGGCTGAGCTGTGGGCCGCTGAAGCGACACATGGGCATTCCATTACCTCAGGTCCTCTTCCTCACGTATGCGGACACACGTCGTGACGCAGCAGGAGGCACACTTGATGTCAGCGGGCAAAGGGAAATTGATATTTAGTCAAAAATCAGTTCTGTTTAAAGTGTCTTCAAACAGTGCAGCCAAATCTGAACTCCTCTAAATGCACAATGTCAAAATATAAAAAGTTTTAATCAAGCGATATCACACGCTCTACTGAAAATCAGCACCGCTGTAGGCTGCATTTACATTTTACATTTTATGATTGTTAGTGTATTGGTTTTTAACTGCTGTTCTATGAAAAAGTTGTTTAAGGGGCAATGGGTGTCCACTATAAATAAAAGGGAAAATCTTTTATGTTTGTTTCATAAAGTTTCGAAAAGCTTTTATACCATTTTCAATAAAAGTTTCAATTTAATGAATCAAAATGTCACATGGTTTAACCATCAAAAAAAGTAATGACATATTTTTCTAACATCTTGAACACATGTGAGTACACACTTTAGAATTATTTCTAAATGTTTTAAAATATATTTGTCAAAATTAAATTTAAAGGAATAAAAAGTATTTATTTTTTTACAAATCATGCATTACAATCATGAATATCTTTAATATAATAAAAAAATACATTAAAATAAAATATTAAATATATATATATATATATATAGAGAGAGAGAGAGAGAGAGAGAAAGAGAGAGAGAGATTATATAGATATTCAAATGTATAAATTGATTTTTATGTATTTAAAATAAAATATTAAATATATATATATATATATATATATATATATAGAGAGAGAGAGAGAGAGAGAGATTATATAGATATTCAAATGTATAAATTGATTTTTATGTATTAAAAAAAAAAAAAAAATTAAAAGACAAAAAATCGACCCAAATAATAATGACTAGCATTAGATTCGTTACTTTTTTTCTCCCACAATTGAAATAAAGCAAAATTATATCCAATATTTAAATTCCATATAAAACTAGTAAAGCCTGTAACTTAAGTCTCACCACTAACAAGATAATTTTAAAAATGAACAAGTGCTTTAACAAAACACGCTGTTACACTTTATTTTAAAGTGTCTATGTTACAGTGTAAATCTATATTTAAGTACTGAGTAATAACAATTAACCTCATGTACTTACTATAGGGTTAGGTTTAGGGTTTAGTTCATGGTTAGTTCATGTAATTATGCATAATTTACTACAGTAACAACATGTGTAACAAGGAAACTAAAATAAAATGTTACCCTTTATTTTAAGGTGAGGTTGTTACAATGTAATTACACAGATAAGTAAGTACTGTGTAATATTAATTAACTACACGTACTTACTACATAGTAAGGTTAGGACTGGAGTTTGGCTTAGGATTAGTTACTTGTAATTATGCAGAATTTACTGTTATTACTACAAGTACATGTAACATGTGTAACTATGTCACCTTAAGATTTTGTTTGTTTGTCCAAACTGATGGCCAAGCTTTAATCTGCACTTTAAATGCCACAGACACCTTCGATAGACCCTAAACAATCTAAACACCGGGCCATGTCACAATAGCTGTTTCCATCCACTTATTTTTATGCACATTTTGGGATATTGCATAAAAAGCTGATGGATGGAAACGCCACAATGCGCATAAATTGTAAAAATGTGCATGCAAAAGTATGCACTTGTTTGAGTCTGATACATTTTTATGCAATAAAACTACAATAAACTACGATGGAAACACATTTACCGAATATATTCCTCGATGCGTATCAAGAAAATTATGTGACTTTGAGCGATGGGATGGCATAACTGGACTAACCAGCGGGCCGATCTTTTTGCACAGCATCTCAATTGCTGTTTTAGTTGTTCTGAAATGCCTGAGCAAAGTCTGTCGTTACAGTAGTTCGGTATAATTACTTTCCAGAACTGTCTCAGGGATCTGCCTCCGAATGCAAGATAACATGACAGGGTTTATTGCGTTTCATCTGTGCAAATAAAATAATTGATTATATACAGTGGCTTCTCCTACTTTTCTTAGTGATATTTAGCACCAGTTTTTCAGGAAGGGTTTCAGGGTATCAGGTCTGTTCTCTTCGACTCACTGGAGGGAAACACTGCTTTATTCGCAAATGTTTTAATGCGATATTCAAATTTTATGCATAAGTTACATTAAAAAAAGTGTTATTTTTAATTTGAAAAACTATTACCTGAACAATCAAATAACACCCCAATTACACTAAAAGTTAAATAAGCTTTGTGACATCAATGGTTGGCAAATAAATGAACAGACACTTCCATCTTGAAAGCACAGTGCCGACATTATATATTATTAAACAGTGTGTTCTGTAAGACTGAGTGCAGCTGTCCGGGACCCCCTGGCGCATCCCCATTACCAAACTCCTTAGGGCTGCTAGTGCTACAGGCAAGCAGAGGCAAGTCCATTCCAGCCAGTTCTCAACATCAGGCTATTCACACCTCACCGTCCCATCAGGAGGCTCCAACTCCTTCGCAATGGGCAACCAGCATAGCGGGAGACTGATGAGGTTGGCACAGACCAGGACAGACACTTCGTAGAGGGCATATCTTGTTTGTTAACGACAGCAGGAGGGGGAACGATGTCCCAGGGGCGCCAAACTTCATTTACACCAAAGCCAGAGCCCCAACGCAAGAGGACGGACCCCCAGCCGGGCCTAATCCACACCCACACCCTTCTCTCGGCGTGTTCGGGGGGAGAGAAAACAAGATTCTTTGATCTAACGCAGCACTAAAGGTGAGGGGAACAAAGGAGGCAGATAAGATAGAGATCAAGATGAAAATGAAATCATTTCACCCGGGCCGGGCTGCTCCCTGGATACGCGTATTATTTGTTTGTCTTCTCTCATTTCGAGCCAAAGGAGCGCTGACCCAGACGGGCAGAAGTAGGGA